>NC_051227.1:40477321-40487321 GCF_015220715.1 Pygocentrus nattereri | reverse complement strand
AGCCCACTCTTGCCACCAACTAAAGCACAATGGAAGTACTCAGCTCTGCCGATTGAAAACAACTTTTCTTATAAACCACACCAACAAATCACCTAGACATAACCACTGGGGTACCATTTGACCTACCTACACAAGCAAGCCAAAGGAAGAAGAAAGGGGTCAAGGCACACAAAAGGCGGGTCTGTGCTGGTTGATTCTCCCATGCCAGCACCATTCATCCATCTGCGTCGGTGTGCAATAGTTAATTTGGGAGCTCATCATCAGAGGTCAAAGTTAAAGAGACGGCTTGGGAAAAATGCTAATGTGACTAACGTTGAATGGAAACCAGCAGGGCAAGGAAGCCAGCAGCTAGCATCATAATGTCAACTTCTGGCTTTGCACTGGGAAGCATTAAACCCCATGGCGTGGCTGTATTGGTGTACTGGTGACAAGACCTTATCAGGGCTGCCAACCAGCCTCAAAAAATTTTATTCAATTGTTCCCCTAGTTTGTCAAATATGTGAATATAATCAAATTCAGTGCTATGTGTTCTTATGTTCCTCTGGGTTCTCCGGTTTCCTCCCACAGGCCAAAGACATGCAGTCAGGCCGTTTGGACATGTTAAATTGCCCCTAGGTGTGAATGTGTGATTGAATGTGTCTGTCTGTCTGCCCTGTGATGGACTGGTGACCTGGCCAGGGTGTATCCTGCCTTACGCCCAATGACAGCTGGGATAGGCTCCAGTACCCCCCGCGACCCAGAAGGAGAAGCGGCTTAGAAGAAGAAGATGTGTTCTTACGTTACACGTTGAGTCGTGAGACGGTTGTCGAAGAATGTATATAGACTTATTTTCACAATACTATGACTTTTCCATAAATCCCTCCGGCCAATGAAACAGTGAGAGCTTGTGTGTTGCACCGCTTAGCCGAGCAGCTAAACTGCTGTACACTATCTTATGTGTATAAAATCAGTCTCACCAGGACCTCATGGCTTTTTCTCGCGACTGAACTGGACTAAACTAAACTGCTTTGTGCAATAATAAACAGAGCAAATCACCCACAATAGTGCACAGAAAATCAAGTTAATGTTTTATGATGGAAATGCCAGCAGAGATTTCTGAGGAGGAATCCCTCCTCTCCCCCCACAGCACGGCAGCAGATCACGCTCATTATTCCGTCAACCCACAAATAAAGTAAGACGTGTTGGACTTTCAGAAGCTTTTGAATGGAGGGCAATAAAAGTTAATGTATATAAATGCTCATTGTTGGAAACACAATAAGACAATCAGCTTTCATTTAGTTTTTTCGGCAGAGATTCCGTAGGACACACCGATGTCTGTGAACTGCCGTAACTGTTAGAGCGGATTAGGTTCTTGTCACCTGTTTCACTGCTCATGAGTTTTCATGTCTGGATTTAATACAGAGGCAGAGTGATTACTGGACAAACTTGCAGGTTTGGTTGACTTTGCATAAATTTTGGTTCACAAGTTTCTGGAGGAACCACACTGCATGATTATTAGTTCATTTAGTGTGCTGAGTCACCCCCAGTCACAGAACAATCTATGCACTTATTTTTCACGGGTAATATCAAAACACATCACGTCGAAGTGCTGTGGAACAATTTTATGCAACAGTCACACACAGGCGCCTTAACTAAGCTGGACTAAAAGTATGTTGACTTAAATCAGCGGCTGTTTTAATGGGAGCTCCTAACCAAAAAACAAGAGGTGTTACCCTGGTGCTCAGAAGGCTTTCAAGAGGCGGGAGGTTTGCCAACAAAGACACAGAGGAAAGGGGACAAACCAAAGAAAACAATGTGTCACAGAGCCAGTGGATTGCAGAGGCGAGGAAATGCAGTGGTTTGGTCAACATAGCACACTACAAGCATTCTCTTGGTCACAGGGCGTTTACTTTCCTGCCACACCCTCTTTTCCCCCAATAAGCCTCTTTCCTCTGAATGGCAGAGTAGAGTACTAATCAGTATTGACACACAATGCCACCCACCTTGAAGGCTTTGCAGGTTTGTTTAGGTGCCAAAGCCATACAATGTCTAAAGAAACAAACTGGACAGACATCATTGCCATGAGAGAACACTCTCCCCGAAATCCAGCACACAGTCTGCACTCTTACACTTATTTACTCCCTGAGGCTTAAACCTTCATACTTTGGGCCTGAGCATGTGGAACATTAGGCTAATGGACTGCCTGAGCTTTCCAAACATTTTTCTTCCCATGACACCACAGCAACTCATTTTGAGAAGAAAGTCTGAGAAGAAAAAAAGAAGTTTTGTGACTTAGATGTTCCACAGTTTGTTTGGATCAACTTTAGCTTTAAAAGATGATTTCACACACTAGTCTGTGATTTAGGTTAGGATGGGATTCCGCAGTTTTACATGTGCATTTCAGCTTGACCTAAGGTTGGAAGTAAAGGCGTCATGAGTGCAGCAGAAACGGAGTTACTGCAGAAGACATATATGAGGAAGTGTGTCTGAGGTCAAGTCTTTATCCTCCTCAGTTTATTAAAGTTTTGGCTCAGCAGAGAGAAGTCCTGTTAGGCTAAGTTCACCCAGTGCAGCAGGAAATCCTCAGCGAGACGTAGCCAAGTGCTGAATTATTTCAAACATCACAGCTGACCTGCTAAAATGAGCCTTCTCCTAGCATCCCTGATGGTCCCGCCATTCCTTTGTGGTTAACCTGCACTCTGCAGTAGGGTCCCTTATAGCTTATGGTAATGTTCAGATGTTCCTCATTTTTCTGTAGGTGTTCTGATGATCAATCAAGGCATAATATATGTAAACAATTATAAGAATGAGCTTTTATCAAAATAATACAAGCTATTTGTTAACTGTGTCACATTAATAATAAAACAACGTTCTTTTATTTATACTGCAATTTACAGCAATTAGGGCTGCAAGATTAATTATATCTTCATTGTATCTGGGATATAAGTATCCAAGATACGATATCCAATGAACATTATTAAGGGCTGTGATGACAAGATGAATCACATTATATTACATACGCAGTGCCAGAGTTATGTAATTAGACTGATGGGAATGTAGCATCAGGAGCCACGCCTAATGTTACAGTAGCGGCGTCCTTCCCTACACAGGTTTCAAACTTGGGCCTGAAAAGTGATTTAACCACTCTGCTATAGAGCCACTTACAAAGCAGAGACATGTGTACTGCTTAAAAAACTACTCTCTTCTTAACTACTAGCCTGCAAAAAAGGTGATGAAATGTGATGTCTGTCCTCATTCAGTGTTGTGTATAAAATGTATGAAGCAGTAATAACTACTGTCATAACAAACCTGCATCACCATAAGGAGCTTTTTAAGGAATTAAATATCCATTCATGTGCGCAGGTCTTCAGAGTGCACAGGGAATACTGACTGTTGTTTCAACAGCCTAACAGTACACAAAAAATGTACGGTAATCACGTAATAACAGACGTGGGTGATATGATATTTTATTATGAACGTGATGCTTTACTAGCACACTGTGGGTGTCATATATAGTTTAAGAACACTGGCCAACTGCATGTAACATTACAAAGAGAGCATGATTTGATTTGATTAACTGGGTTGATTGAAATGTTGAATATGAACCATTGTATTCACAGTTTTTGGCTGCAGTGTTTAAATGTGGCCCTACTACTGTGCTATATCTGTGTCAAAATATTGTAATGCATATTATCTATCGTGAAAATGCCTTTAAGTATTATGATATGACATATTTGCAACATGGGCCACCCCTATATATTAGCATTTCACTGTTCGTTTCGTACAATACTGAACATCTTTTCTCTTATTTTGTATTTTGCTTACAGTTTACTGCAAAGTTTACTTTTAAAGTTTTAGGTACCAATATAATTACAAAATGTTCCTCATATTGTGCAGCCCTAACAGTACAAACCACAGAGTAATTAAGGGCTGGCATGACCTCTTCAATGAAATGGCCTGTGTGCCATGTTTCTGCACAGAAACCCTCGTTAAAAACTTCCACAGGGACTAACAACTACAAAGACTGAATAGAAGGGTACCACAAACAAATGCGCTCTTTGTTCTGAAACTCTGACGATACAATGGTGAAGGACACCGCGAGAACAGCTTGAACGCATCACTGAATCCTAAGAGGAAATCATCTTTAGCTTATCTCAGAAAAGGTGTCACACTGGAGAACTCTGCTGTTAATGTGGAGGCTTGAAGGTCAAACGATATGAGAGCTTGTGAAGTTTTGCTGTGGTCCCCTCTGAGCTCCAATGAGCTCGATGCCATTTCAATTAAAATTGTGTAAAACTTTACTGTTTACTTTTTCAACTAAGGATAGATATGAGCACAAGCACAGACACACACTGTCAATACTGAGGACAGTAGATTTTTGTAAGAATCATCATTTTTTATTTCGTTTTTGGAAGTTAAACATCTGAAACTATTCAGTTGTGATTTTCATTTCAGGAATTCTAGAGCTTTATGTGCATCTGTATCTTCATAAGTGCCTGTAACATGAGGGTCATTCTCAGGGAACCCCTTCAAAGCATGTCCAGAAATATCTGAATGCCATTATTATCATGCAGATTCAAATCACTCTTCTATTTGAAAGTTCTGGAATTGTATCTCACTTCCACAACACACAGCCACTGAGGTTTTCCTTTTTATTTTGCCATATAACGTTCTGTTATTTTGTTTCACATCCTTGCTGTATATAAGGAAACCATTAAAAATAAAGAGATTCAGTTAAACAGTGAAAAGTAATACAATATTATACATATAATGACACAAAATAGTTACAGATATATTAATTTATTAATTTAAAATGGAATTGTTCAGGTTTATTTTTAATTTTTTTACCATTACGCTTTAGTCATTCAATTTTTTCAAGTTAGATTCCAGTATTTGTCATGTGCATGAGAGTAAGCCATGAGGAGAGGATCCCAACATGAAGTCAAAATACCGCAAAAGTTTTCCCTTCTGAAAAGACCACATAGGAAACCCAGTGCAGGCATTTCCTAATCACAATAGCAATGTCGATTTTTCTTAATGCTGATTTCACAAAACTGTGTAATGCAAATAGTCCTGTAACCAATCACTGAATGATTTACTGTGTGCTGGAAGAATCCTGACTAATCAGTGCTGTTTCTTTGGGCGTTTGGATGAATTAAGGCATTAATGTGATCCATTAAACACAAATGATTGTGGTCAAAACTAAAGCACTAATGTGTTCGTTCACCCCGTCATATTAAAGGCAAATTTAGACCATTTTTTAAATTAAAATGTCAGCATATTTAAATTTTGTAGATGTAAACAAAGTCATTGAGAGTGGTTTGATGTGAAATGCTCCTTTCTGTAGAGACTTACAGAGTAAGAATTGTTCACAGTGGTGGTGATAGGAACCAGATGTCTGAAGTGTGTTTAATGCCTTCCTCCCAGAAAGCAGTTATTGAAATGGCTATTAATGCACTGTTAAATGTGTGAGACGTTGTTTTATAGTAGTTCTGATAAGAACAGAGAATGTCTTTTTTACATACAGGCAAAAAAGTGCCTAAAGATTTAATATTATTATAATCTATTTACAATCTATAGTATTATATTTAATAGATTTAACACTATTTTACCACTTGACATCCATCCACGGTGGGCGGCACGGTGGCGTGGTGGGTAGCGCTGTCGCCTCACAGCGAGGAGGGCCTGGGTTCGATTCCCCGGCCAGGCGGCCAGGTTCCTCTCTGTGTGGAGTTTGCATGTTCTCCCCGTGTCTGCGTGGGTTTCCTCCGGGTTCTCCGGTTTCCTCCCACAGTCCAAAGACATGCAGTCAGGCCAATTGGACGTGCTAAATTGCCCCTAGGTGTGAGCGTGTGAGTGACTGTCTGTATGTCTGCCCTGCGATGGACTGGCGACCTGTCCAGGGTGTATCCTGCCTTCCGCCCGAAGACTGCTGGGATAGGCTCCAGCATCCCCCCCGCGACCCTGACGGAGAAGCGGCTTAGAAAATGGATGGATGGATGGACAGCCGCTTCTCCGTCAGGGTCGCGGGGGGGTGCTGGAGCCTATCCCAGCAGAAAAAGGGGGCATATGTAGGTTTACTGGTTGTTTTGAAAAATAAACAAAACAGCTGAATTTGAGCTTCAAACATTGCGACGCCTGGTTCCTATCACCACCACTGTAAAGAAAGCTGAGCTGGTCAGTTTCTCCACAAAGAGCCACTTCACATCAAACCTTTCTCGGTGATCTTGTTTACATCTCAATGTCAGAAATATGCAGGAATTTAAAAAAATCAATAGACTACCCCTTTAGGGGTTCATCAGATTTTCACTGTTCTGCAAAGCATAATCGCTATATGAGATTTTGTTTATATCATGCAGGTCTAATTCTGAATCCAATTTCATTCCAGATAAAATCACAACACTACGATGCTGAATCAGTGCTGTGTCTCTTGTATCCCAGGTAGAGCCATGTCCACCATAGCCAGACGCCTCGTTGCCAGCACTGGAGGTCACTACATTACATTCTCTAATGGGACGCTCTAATAGTCACAGTCTTTCTAAGTGTCACATCTGCCAGACAGGAGACCCAAAACACAGCAAAGTGCTTCTGTGGTCAAGCCTTGTGCCCCAGTGTTCAGCCGCAGCCCACAATAAAGCCTAAAGAGTCATTTGCTGATGGCCCGCCTTCAAAAGAGCCTTTTAACTGGATTGGCAGATTTCGGTCCGCTCCACAGGCTAAGTGAGATTAAAATGAAGTACAAAGACAGAGCAGAATGATGCAACAGACCATGTTGGTCTTGGTAAGAGTGAAAAAGAAAGGGAAGACTGACTGGCTTGTACTTTTCACATTAGACATGCTTCTTTTACGACAGACCTACTCTACAGAGTAAAAAGCACAGTAAATATGAAAATGAAAAGAAAAACAATTCGGTAATTATATGACTGACAAAGATGATCTGAATCAGATACAGTGAAGATCACCATCAGCCAACGTCGTCTGCCCAGGTGCTGTAATGATCACTCACAAGCACTGTTATTACAAATAACCACAATTACAATATGCAGTAACTCACTTGTCACTGTAAAAGCAGAAGTGTGTCAAGTGATCATTTCATACTGCAGATGGCTGTGGTGCTGGACTTTTACTGCCCTGTACTGTTTATTATTCACGTCAGCGCCCCACGACAGGCGCCGTGCTCAATAACAGTAACATCACCGATGACCACTGTGTGTATTAACAGGTTTTACATTATACTATCTATTAGCAGGTTTCGGTATTACATATTCATGAGGTCAGTTTGAGCAGGACTGCTATTAGTGAAGAAGTTGCTGGTTTGGTTAATTACAGATGGTCATCCGTTACTGAGAGAGTACAGACACTGCAGATTCATACTGGGTTAAACTCAAGGGATTTCTTCACTAAACATCTGAATTACAGAACCTCCCCAGGTTCTACTATTCCAGCTGGAATTGGGTTGAACAGTTGAACTACGGTTGGGCTTTATGAATCAGGTGTGTTATAGAGCACACAGAACACTAGCCTGTATAGCGCTGCGTTACTCTAAGACAGTGAATGTGTTTAGAACCATTTAACAATCCAATCATTATCAGATTTCAGCAGTTAATTGATCTGATTATTCAAGCGGTCACGTAAACAGCTTATTCTGATTTCTTAGATAGGATTAAGGTCTAGGAATGAAAGAGTTGGATTTTAGCTCAGTAATCAGGTTTTCATATTCGGTGTTTGACACAGCACCTGAGAGACAGCAATAAAACCTTTTTGAAGTGATGCTAAAACCAACTACGTGCTTGAAGAAAACTAAGAGTTTAAATATTCATGTTTTCCACTAAAATGACTCAAAACACACCTGTCATGATGATGAGTTTGATGGATTATGTCACATCGTCTACTGTGAGTTTATTGGTGGGTTGCAAAGCAGAAATCTGATTATTGCCTGACTCGTGTAGACGCGGAGTTTACCCATTATTGATGACCCAAGGGTATGAAAATGCGTTGAACGATTTACTGACAATCTGATTTTCTGTCATTATCAGATTATTAAACGCGTGTTAACGCACTCAGTGTTTCTCAACCTTGGTCTTGGAGCCTCACTGCCCTGCATTTCTACTTTTTTTTCCTGTTCCCAACACCTGATCTAACTGATCAGCTCATTAACAGCTCGTTGTTCAGTTAAAGTGGGCGTGGTACAGCAGGAAAAGTACTAAAATGTTCAGGATAGCAGGGCCTCTAGAACCAGGGCTTAAAAACACTGCTCTAAGGTTGTGATTGAAAAACTGTTTCTATGGCAGTGATGCCCAATCCTGCTCCTGGAGATATACCACTCTGCTGAGTTTAGCTCCAACCCTAATCAAACATACCTGAGTCAGGTAATGAAGACCTCGGGAGGTCAACTAGTTATTAGACCCAGGTGTGTTGAGTCTGAACTCTCTAGGGTGTTAGATCTCCAGGACTTACTAATGAGCGAGAATATAACCTAATGCCATTTACACTAATTAGTAAAAGCAGACCTAAATGAGGAAAACGAGCTATGCTGATTATTTACAGACTCGCAGGTAATAATCCCTGTTCCTCCTTTATCTCTGACACGAAACACACACAATGTCCTTTACATGAAGCATGTCATGGCCAATCCCTATAATCAGCTATGACTTCTATATTTATTGGCTGGTAAAGTTTTACAGTAGGGTGACTGGGTAAGGTTCATCTTCAGAAGCAGTGCTCACACAGATTCCTGTCCCGAAGAGTTTAGTTTCCTTACTGCACCTGTCTCTAATATTCACAAGCTCCTAAAGCTCTTGATTAACTGAACCAGGAGGGTCACTTGGGGTTGGAACTCTTCTGAAGGGGTTGCTGGATGTCTTCAGTAACTTCTGCAGAAGTTACTTCAGGGTATAAAATGGAGCCAACAAATACCTTGTAAAGAAAGACTAAAAGCAGGCATGAGCAAAGGTGGGTTGAGTAACCTGAAGCTGCTCTCAAGCAAAGGTCCTGTTACTGCAATTCAACAGTGACTCAAGTAGAAGTACAGGTAACTACCAAAGACAAGTTTGGTGGGATTCAAAAAAGTTTGACAGGATCTATCAGTGGAGGGACTGACATATTTTAAATGATAAGTGATACTTTTTTAATCCCCACAACCGGGGAAATTCCACCTCCGCATTTAACCCATCCGTGCAGTGAAACACCACATACACACTAGTGAGCACACACACTAGGGGGCAGTAAGCACACTTGCCCAGAGCGGTGGGCAGCCCTATCCACGGCACCCGGGGAGCAGTTGGGGGTTAGGTGTCTTGCTCAAGGACACCTCAGTCATGTACTGTCAGCCCTGGGGATCGAACCGGCGACCTTCCGGTCACAGGGCCAGATCCCTAACCTCCAGCCCACGACTGCCCCCAAAAGGGGCACCACATTTCTCTTTAAGCAGCATTTAAAACAAACTGACGAAGCTAAAAAGGCAGAGATATGAGCAGCAAAGCAGCCCGGGTGCCGTCACCAACAGAACAGAATGAAATAGGAAGGAGAAACTAAATATGAATGACTGAAGTGAAGCTGAGTGAAAAAGACTCCTCACAAATATCACTGAGCAGACGTGAAAGCTTCATTATTTGAGAAGCACAAATCAAGACGAATCACACCTAAGCAAGTGGAACTGAGGAAAGGTTTCTGGTTACGCCCACTTCTAGAAAAGCTTCCCCACGTTATCATCTTACTTAGCTGTGGATGCATCTAACAAAAGCCGTTCACAGGCTCCCGAATGTGCTGCTGCACTATTTTTCTCCAGCTAAAATTCATATTCAGGTCCCCACCATGCACCTAACACGTACATCACCTCCCCGTTAACTTGAGTAAGACCCTACTTTCCCGGTTACACTGCTGGGAAATGCACTGCTTTAGTTAAAGTGTAATTCCACCAGTTTTTCTAAATGTCTGTATAATTCAGTCACCAAGTCATTCAGAGTGGTCTGCTGCTAAATGATTCATTGTAGAGAACCTGACAACTTAGATTTGTTCACAG
>NC_051227.1:40359821-40472321 GCF_015220715.1 Pygocentrus nattereri | reverse complement strand
CACCACCATGTTTCACCATAGGGATAGTATTTCCTTAGAGAATCTTTTTCCTCATGTGGAGTCGTTTACATGCTGTTTAGCAAACTTCAAGTGGGTTGTAATTTGCCTTTTACTAAACAGTGGCTTCCTTCTTTCCACCCTGCCATAAAGGTCTGATTTATAGAGTGCTGAAGAAATGGTTGTGTGTCCAACAGGTTCTCCCACCTCTGTACAGGTAACTTTTGGAGCTCTTTTGGAATTACTGTTGGGATCTCCTTGACCAAGGCCCTTCTTGGCTGGATGCCCAAATTGGCTGGACAGTTTTACAAAGGTCCAAGGTTGGGCCAAGCTTCTTCTATTTCAAAATCATTGACGCCACTGTGGTTCTGGGAACTCTCAAAGCCTTAGATCCTTGCATTGATCTATACCTTGCCACTGTTTGATCACTGGAGATAGAAACACAGTTCCTCAGACTTCATAGCTGCATTTTTGTCCTGATAATGCAGTGTAAATTCTGGGCCTCAGACCAACGCGTGCGCCTTCCCAAACTTTGTCCAATCAGTTTACACAACAAGTGGACAGGATGCACCTGAACACAATTTGGAGTGCCACAGCAATTTTGGATCCCTCTGTCTGAATACAAGTCTGGAGGCTTTTGTAAAGCAGAGACTTCAGATTTAGATTTTTAATGAACCTTAAAAAAAATGCTAAGAATATGTTTTCATCATATTGTGTGTGATTATATGTAGATTGATACATAAGAAAATATACTCTACAATATTTCTTGGCAGGCCTTTCCATCGTAGTCGTCATGTTACAGAACCACAATTTTTACAAAATGAAAATGTATTAATTCATCTCAAAAAAGCAAAAAGCACATCAACTTTGCTGAACTTTGCTATTTCATTGAACCCACTGAGAGCTGATGGCACACATGCAGTGGATATTTCAGGTAGTTAACCGTTTTCACAGCAGCCATAAAACGTAAAGAGCAGAGTCTAGAACGTCTCTCCATCTAGGGCTGAACAAGTTCACGCAGCTAAAAGCTCTGACCTTCTCTACAAATAAAGTATTTCCCATGTCTTTTTTCATCATGTACTCTTTGGCAAACATACGGCGCCCAACTATGATGTAACTGCTCCCCCACAAATGAACGGCCAAAGCCAAGAATAACACTTTAACACGCAGCATTCAGCCAGAACCCCCAAAAAAGAGAGCACTGTTTTCTTAGTTACAAGTTGCTATATAATTTCCATCAGCCAACAGACATTTATGACTAATCCAGATGTTCGACCTTAAATTAGTTTCTCTTTACCTACATGTGGTAAATACAGACCTCACAGATATAACTATAATCATAAAAGAAAATAACACTTAATTAGACATTATGTCTTAATTCACCATTTACTGCACTCCAAGACAATGAAATCACTTTTCCAGGCTCAATGTAAAAACGGTGGAGTAAATAATCGTCTCCGAGTGCTTGAAAGGTTGTAGGGGAGGTGTGGTACATGAATGCAGGCAGAGAGAGAAAATAAGTAGAAAAATAAGGTTTATTTATATACAACGTTGCAGCAATACATTTCCTTTCTTTAATAATTAAACTGTGCACAACTGGACAAATGACTATGCATCTTAGTTCAAATACACAAACATGAGCGATTCTCACACGATTCTCAGCTCGTCCAGCCAACCTATTTTCCATTTCAGTGTCTTTTCAGGGGGGGTTTTCTTTTCCTTTACAAAATACAGACACATACCTTAACAAGATGACCAGAAATTGTGTCGTGCCTTTTCACCACTAAGCATTTTGGCTTAATTAGAATGGCTAACCGAGCAAAAGATATTTCTTCAACGACAAAATCTAATCTAAGCCTTACAGCAAAAATCTGAACGATTCTTCTCGGAACCTCCTGAAATGAAGTATAAATGGATTCTACATTCTAGCTCAGAATACATTTGAACCAGGACCTCATCACGGATCACACAATTCAAACTCGCTGGTTTCCGCAGCCATGCTCCTCCAGCAGTGTGCGTTCAGGCAACTGCAGGACACTCTGATGCTCCATATGAGCAAAGTTAAACACAGTTCTTCCCAAGAAGTCTTCAGTCTTCGCGGAGGTAGGCCTCAGGAATATCCTCCAAGTCATGCAAGTTGATGCTGGAAGCATACTCAGCCATTCTCTGGATCTCATCGGCCTTAGTCTCGGCTAGACTCTTCTCTGCTGCCAGCCGGATTTTCCTCATCTCCTCTACCTTAGACTGCGCCACCTGCAGGCTGGTCTTTAAGGCAACGGAGGCGTGTTCCGCTCCTGCAAACGGAACAGTGCAGGGTCAGTTAACTGAAACCAGAATCATCAATGGCCAAAAAAGCTTTGGCTACTAGAGAGCTTATAGCTTACAAACACAGACCTGAACTGTAGGCTGCCTCGGCCGACAACTCACAGATCTTGACGGCATTCATCCAGTTTGATTCAAAGCGCTTGCACTCGACCAGCCTGTCACTGACCTGTTGAAAGAAAGAAAGAATGAGTTCTGCAACTCATAACAGGTCAATGAGACCTACAGCTCTTTACATATAAAGAGAGACAAAGATTTTTTACTATAACCCCTTTAGATTTAATAGAACCATCTCTGTCAGTCAATATTTCTAGGGAATTATAGCCAAAAATGGTGTGATGAAGAAATGAGTCACACAGTAATTCATGTAATGGGAGAGTGGCTCCTCTTTGCTCACATAGTTGGCAGTAATATAACTACAGGCCACAACTGATTAACTCCCCCCCCCCATTCCTGGACCCTGGCCCTGCACATTCAACTGCTTTCAAACACACCCCTCGTACGTCATTTATGAACTTACTAATTTACAAGCCCTTGGTGAGGCTGCAATGGGAGTGTTTGGTGAGCTACAGCAGAGAACACATGAAACTGTGCAGTGCTTTGTCCTCCAGGACCAGGATTAAGCTGCAGTGGCGTAGAATACACGTTGAACATTACCTCTACTCGCTGGCCAATGATGACTTGCCAGATGCTGTCTTCCTCCGCAGGTGTGAGTTTTCCCATCGAGTCCAAATAGCGCTTCTGAAGAGCAATGAGGGTGTGCAGAGCCTGAGAAAAGAGAGAGTGTGAAGTATAAGACCCTATTCTCTGGAAAACACTCGTCAATGTGAGAAGATTAAATTCAACCTCTCTCAGCAGCAAAGAGAGGTCAGCAGCTTTAATGACGAAGCTCAGCCGACTTAACTTTGAGATCTTTTGAGCTGAATTCTCACGATACAAACCAAAAAGACCAATTTACCACAGGGTACAAGCACATACCTTTGAATAGCATGTAAGGGCGTCCACAAGGGCCAGAGTGGTCTGGGAAAGGTAGGTGTTGGCGCTGTCTGTGACCAGGCAGGATGCCCGCCGAATGAGAGATTCATGCGAGAGGTTTTCCACCTGCTGGAAGAAAGAAACCAAAACAAAACAAAACACGTCTTTAGCTTGTGCTACATTCTGTTGTCACGGCTGAGTGTGTTTTTACACTTATGACTATGGGCATTGGTGAGTGTCAGCGTTGGGCTGATATCAGCAGAAAAGGCTAGTCTGAACATCGGAGGAGCGAATCCTGTAACACATCAAGCTGGAAGCAGCGCACACACTCTCACACTCTCATTATCTGTGTATTCCTTCCTGTGGTGCTGTAGAATCATTAAGTAACTCCAGCACGACGCGTTACTTTTAGAAGCTCATTTCAGCGCCTCGACTGAAAATAGCTCATTTGAACGCGTAGCCGGGTAAACAAGAAACGCTGGATCAGTTTTGGGTGAAACTCAAGGTTTCAAAAGAAAAACTAGTAAAATGTCCGCTCTAAATAAAATGAGTGACAGCTCAGCTTGACTTTTACACATTTCTTGAATTTGTCTTAAAGTTGCTTTTCTAGAGCTAGTTTGTGGGCAGTCGTGGACTGGAGGTCAGGGAACCAGCCTCGTGACCCGGAAGGTAGGAGGTTCGATGACTGAGGTGTCCTTGAGCAAGACACCGAACCCCCAACTGCTGCCCGGGCGCTGCGGATTGGGCTGCCCACCACTCCGGGCAAGTGTGCTCACTACAGTGTGTAGGGTGTCTCACTTCATGGATGGGTCACTTCATATTTACTAGTAAGGGTCACTTCATCATTTTACAGAAACTGCCGCAATATATGTGCTTCCCCTCGTTTTATGCCCCCTTGCTGAACTCACTGCGTTGGCAGGTGAGTGGAAATCCTCTACATTTCTGTGTAGTTTTGGCTGCGGCCCCTTTGCTGCCCTGTCCATTCTCCCACATTTGTGAGAAGAAGTTTTTTTTCTTCTGCCTTTACTTTTTTTTTCATTGCTGCTTCACTACTTGTACTCATTTTAGATGTCGGGCGGGGAAAAAACGAACAAATACACCAAATAAGCCCTAAAATTGAGTGAAGCGTGACTGCATTGTCCTACCTGCGCGAAGGGAAGTGCGCACAGGCCGCTCCCCACGCTCAGCGCCGCCGCCTCCGACCGGGCGACCGCGGGAGCGCGCAGCAGCGGGCGGACTGATTTCCTGTTGCTGCAGAGCGACGTGCTCGCGCCCCTTCAGGCAAAACAAACGACACTTTAGCACAAACTTCACATCCCGTCACCACCAAATCACAGCGCAGTGGAGGAGCAGGGCCAGCGAACCGAACCAGCGCTAAACCCGGTTCCGACACGGCCCTGCTCACCATCTCACAGCACGCCGGTCACCGCTTTACTGTTGCGTGCCGGACTTCTTCTTCCCACGCACACACAACACGAGCGAACGTCTGCGTGCGCACAAAGAAGTAAACCCGTGAAATCATCCCAGATCTTTATATTAGACATATTTACCGGAATAGGTTCAGGCACGCAGCAGCTCGGCGGATCGTAGCCATGTTTGCTTCGCTGTGGAGGAAGTCGGTCCGGCTGTGAAACCCCGCCCTGGACACACACGCCCCGCAGTGTCTGAGCGCCTGCATGCCCCCGTCCTGCTTCTCCGCGCTAACTGACCGAGTCCAGCTACTTCTCCGCTGTGTCTTCGCCGTCCTCTCTCAAACAGCGCCCGTCTCGCCAAGTTAAAAGCTTTTAAAGTGTAAAGTCGGCACCAAAATGATGCAGCGCTTTAAAAAAAACCCGCGAGCCAGTTTCAGCTGTTCTCAGTGAAGCTGGGATGCGCAGAGAACCGGGCCCCTATTTATACGCCGAGGAGGCGCTGCTGACCTCTGCTCGGGTAGTTTATTGACCAGTGTACTCCAACTGTAATCACCAAGCGGTCGATGCAAGTTCAAGGAGAGACGTGCGTGACGCACAAGTTAAACACCGCGTCAGCAGAAAAGCTCTGGTGGTCCCACTAAACCAGCTGGGCCTTTTTTAGTAAACAGATTGTGGGACAAAGGCTGACGAGCACGCAGGCCCCCTATCAGCACGAGCCGCAGCGGACAATGAACAGCTCCCAAAGCAAAACACGACCAGTCTACGTGCACATAACTTAAGCCAAAGGTCCAGAATAGGATAAGAGGTAAGGGACACCGCTGTTGGACACTTGACGCTTGGACGTTATCCAGCTCTAATGGAAAATAAACACCTCTCCCTGGACAAAACAGGACATGCACGGTTATAACCCAGATTTAGAGACTGACCGTTCAAACTCTGCACAGTTCATTCATTGTGCTGTGATCAAACCTGTCCAGAGTGACTGATGTGAGCTGGTGCGCTGTGGAGAAGCTGGCCAGCCCAGATGTTCTCCCCAGTGGTAGTGAAGGGAACCAGATGTAACAGTGGTAAACCTGAATAATTTGCTTTGGGTACTAGTTTGGCTTGCATCGCCCTTCAGGTGCCTCTGTGAGTTTTTCTTTTTCTTTTCTTTGAAACCTTTAGAGGCATTAGAAGCTTTGGATGCCTGGTTCCGGTCACCATGTCATGGTCATTCAAGTGATCCTGAAAAACACTTGAATTCCCCTCCATGTCAAATTTATTGTGCACTCATTAATTCACCCTTTACGCTTCAGTATGTGCAGCTATTTGTTTGGTAGTCGGTGCAAATCAAAATAAACTGTTTAGAGCATTAACGTTTGCTGTCTGTGTCGCTGGTTGTTGGCAGTAGAGTTCAGCGTCTGTGCATCAGGCAGAAGGACAGAGTGTTAAACATTATAATAAACAGAAATAAAAAAAAAACTTTTTTTTAAAAAAAAAATCAAGATTTAAAAGTAAAATGACACATGCAGGGTGGAGAGGTACATGTGAGAAACCATATATGTATTGTTTCAGATTTACTTGACTGTAATATTATTATTATTAAAATTAAATTCCAAAACATGCACTACAAGTTGTGTAGGTTCACTGGTGGTTTTAGGGAGTAAATAAACGGCTAGGTTTGCGCTGTAGACATCGCCCCCCCTGGTTCCTATCGCCACCGCTGTAAAGGAATCTGATTTGGCAAGCATCTCAGTAATGGGCCGTTTTACACTGACCACTCTGAATGACTTTGTTTACATCTCAGTGCTTAAATTATGCACTTTTTGAAAAAATTTGGTGGAATTGTCCTTTAATATGACCGTAGACAGTTAACAAGCTGTATTTTGATTTCAGGTTGACTTTGATTTTAGTTGGACTAAGTTTGTCATCCCATCCCGTGCAAATGATAAGCAGACATTTTGAATACTGAACAAGAAAAATGTTGCTGTTTATTGAACGTTTTCTTATGATTTATTGTCTTTTGCTAATCATTTTTGTGAATGACTTAGAGAGACCCTAAATAATTGGACAGCCTGCTTTCCAGTGTGCTAGGAATG
The DNA here is from genome assembly GCF_015220715.1 of Pygocentrus nattereri. Taxonomy (NCBI): domain Eukaryota; kingdom Metazoa; phylum Chordata; class Actinopteri; order Characiformes; family Serrasalmidae; genus Pygocentrus; species Pygocentrus nattereri. The sequence goes on along the minus strand of NC_051227.1, from coordinate 40,465,537 downwards.
AATGTGGAGATCACCTGTGACTACAGCTTGTGAGCTCAGCGTTGTTTGGTATACAGTTTATCACTATTAGACTATATCAATAATTATTTTACTGTAGCTTTGATATTAATCAAAAGAAATGTGCATTCTCAGGTGGCCGTGTTTACATGCCTTTCCCTATGAAGTGGTTCTTCATGGGTTCTGTAGTAAAGACAAAGGTTCTATATAGAACCACGAACACTCGGAGAACCGTTTCCATGCTGAAAAGCTTGTTTGCATCGTGAAATGTTTTTTCAGAATGATGGAGAAAATGTTGTGCATGGTTCTATGAAAAGGGTTCTACTGTGACAAGCTTGATGTCATAACAATAGCAGAACCCTTGTTGTTGCTATAGTGTAGTGTCCAAAGAGTGTTTCTGTTCTATGAAGAACAGAAACAGAATTAATTCAATTAAAACCAAAAATCTGAAATGACCTGAATGACCTGCTTTAGCAGTTCAAATGTATTATTATGTTCTATAAAGCTTTCTGTAATAGTCAATTGCCAAAGTTTTGATTAGGAAGATGATGAAAGGAATGAAATGAGTGCAGATCAGGCAGGAATGTCTCTGTGCAGGGGGGGCACCTCTGCAGTAAGGCCCTTACGAAAATACCGAGTGCATTCCCTCATTATTGCTCATTCACCTCCCAACACTTCACAACAGTGTGTACAGAATAGAGTCATCAGCTGTAATGTACACAATTCAAACACTTCTACAGATAAGACGGTTGATGAAACATTGATTTTCTTCCTCAAACGTGCAACACTGTCGATTTCACCTGGGTCCATCAGGTCACTTGAGGTCAAATCACAAAGGCTTGACACTAAGCTTCATAGATCTTGGAGGCACAACGTAAGAAGACACAAAACAGCGTCAGAGGTGGAGGCTTGGCCTTCGGTTGCTGAAAATACTGCAGGGAAGGACGATTTGTAAAACCCAAAGCCGTCATTGAGCATTTTGTGTTTTGAAGGTTGTGTTTCGTTGCAGAGTGAAACACGAGCTTTTCACAGTTTGTAACTGGATTACTGGCGGTTTGTTTTCAGTCAGTAGTACATTTAGCTTTGACCTTCCTTCAGACTGTTTTTAATTATTGAAGAAATGAGAACTGCTCAGATATAAAACATGAATGAAATGTGTTTTTACACTATTCATTCCCTGGCCATGTTATCAGTAACAATGACTCTGTATCTACACTCTTTGTCCTGTTTATCAGGTATACTTACCATATAGCTGCACTTTGTAGTTCTACGATTACAGATAGTAGTGTGTCTGTTTTTCTGCGTACTTTGTTAGCCCCCTTTACCCTGTTCATCAATAGTTAAGACCCCCGCTGTGCAGATGTTATTATTAATGAGAAACAGATGGACTGTAAACAGTAATGGAGCTACAAAAATGCACCTTAATAGTAAGTGGGTGTCCAAAAGTTTGTAGACACCTACTTATCCAATTTTTTTCCAAAATAATATGGCATTTTTGCCCACTTTGCTGCACTAACAGCCTCAGGGAAGACTTTACACTAGATGTTGTAACATTGCTGTGAGGACTTGATTGCATTCAGCCACAAGAGCATTAGTGAGGTCAGACTCTCATGTTGGATGATGAGTTCTGGATCAAAAATGCCGCTTCAGCTCATCTTAGCTCATCACTCCAGAGAACACAATTCAACAGCTCAACGCTGGGGGCTTTTTACCTTTCTAGCTGACGGTTTGCATCACGCATGGCGACCTTAGGCTGAGGTTAAGCTGCACCAGAGTGTCCCATTCTATTGGCACTGCTTTTCTCTTGTGATGGCACAAGCAGTGTGTGAGAAATTGAATGCCCGTGACAGGAATTGGTACACCTTGAATGCACTAATTAGAGGGTCTGGATACCTTTAGACATAAAATGCATGTCAAATAACTGGGGCTTGACATCAGCCATTAGAAAGCGTGAAACCACCTTCCAAGATGCTAGAAAGTGATCTCAGAGCCACTGCTTTAGCATGTTCGCAAACGCCCAAAAAAGATTGTTCTTCAAGGGTTCTTTAGTAAAGAAAATGGTTCTATACACCCATCAGGTATAATATTATGACCACCTCTTTGTTTCTGTGCTCATTGTCCACTTTATCAGCTCCACTGACCGTATAGCTGCACTCTGTAGTTCTACAGTTACAGACTGTAGTCCATCTGATTCTCTGATACTCTGTTACCCTGTTCTTCAGTGGTCAGGACCCCCATGGACCCTCACAGAGCAGGTACTGTTTGGGTGGTGGGTCATTCTCAGCACTGCAGTGACACTGACATGGTGGTGGTGGTGTGTTAGTGTGTGTTGTGCTGGTCTGAGTGGATCAGACGCAGCAGTGCTGTAGAAGGTCACAATGTTATGCCTGATCAGTGTATATAGCACCATGATTAAAGGACTTCAGATTGATGGAGAATGTGGTATAGATGGTTCTATATCTACAGTACATTCTCCAATTTGAAGAACACTTTCATAATACATAGAACCCTTTAATAATGCAATCATTCATAGTTCTAGATAGAACCATTTTTTAAAACTAAAGAACCATTAAAGAACCGTCTTTATTAAATGTGTAGGATGCAGATATGCATGCAAATATGTAACAAGATAGCAGAGTCTTTTCACTATTTCTAAAAAGATTTCCCATAATTTTAAAACCATCAGTGTGGGCACATCTGAAGACAAACTGGCAGAGGTTCTTTAAATCCATTTGATTTTGCATCCAAAGAAATGGTGAGTGTTTTTACATAATGCCTTGGCCACCCTTGCAGGTGTCAGGATAATGTTAATATTAATACAAGTGGGTGATTTGATTATAGGAGCCCCATAGTTGAAGTGCGTTGGGGGCCAGATTGGGTTAATGGTTGAAAGCACTCTAGCCTGCCACGCTTGTTTTGCATGGTGGGCTTATAATTAACAGAGATAGTGACAGACTGTTTAGAAGGGCTGCTTTGTGAATCACCTAACGGCCATAAACAGCAAACTGAAAGGCACAGAGACGTAGATTTGAAGCTTCCCTGATATCTTCAGACCAGTCCACAATTATTTGACAGTGGCTCATTTTGATGCTGCATTAGAAAAATCATGAAGTGTAACCTTGCATTGTTAATAATGAAAGCCAGTCATTTTGCTAACGGCTGTAGGATCTGTTACGTTCAGGGGCAAAATGGACTGATATCTGGCCGCATGTCCTGGCTGCCTCTGCCTGGAACGTGTACCCTGTGTCCATGTGGAGCTTTCAGCATAATGACTGTCCACTTGCCACTAAATCAACAAAAATAGTTTGATTGAGAACCAAAGCCACGCTTTGCAATCATTATTTTAATCTAAGTTTAATCTGCTCTTTAAAACATTTTAATCTTTTGAATCATTTCTTTATCAGTCATACCTTATAAAGCCTGGTCTGAATTGATGAGATCAGTTCCAAAGGATAGACTTGATGTCTAATTAACCCTTAAAGGCTGCACACCATCAAAATTCACCTTTTTACCTAAATATAGTGCTTCGCAACAGCATTCACCACCCTTAAAATCATTTTGATATGCTCTTACAGTAAATTCTCAAAGTCAGGATTCATTATTTGTCAGCAGATCTTTAAAAAAAACACACACAAAAAGTACGGCTTGCATAAGTATTCAACCCCTTCAGACTAGAACCTCCTTTTGCTGCATAAACAGCTTTATGTCTGTTGGTTAAGTTTCTACCTTGGTGCATTGTTTGGAAGTGATTTTTACCTGTTCTTCCTGGCAGATTTGCTCCGTGTTGCTCAGGTTGATTGGCTAATGCTTGTGGACTGCAAAAACAGATTTCAGCTTGGACTGGACTTGGCTGAATATAGATCATTTACCTTTTGGTTGTTTACCTCTCCTGTGTTGCTTTGGCCTTAAACTGAGGATCACTGTGAGATCACAAGGTAACGTTTCTCGCTTTAGTCTTTTTGCAGACTGATGCAGGCTGTCTTGCAGTATCTCTCTGTATTTTGCATCTGAGATCCATCCTTGATTTTTAACATGTCTAGTCCACGCTAAAGAAAAGCATGCCTACGTCATGATGCTGCCACCCCCGTGCTTCACTGTTGGGATGGTGTTTGAGGAGGAATGAGCAGTGTTAGGTTTTTGCCACACCATAGCATTTTGAATTTTGGCCAAAAAGCTCCAATTTTGTCTCATCCGACCACAAAACCGTATCCCACATTTTAGCTGAGTCATTTTGATCCTTTCTGGCAATTGCCAGAATGTGGCTGTGAGTTTGATATAGCTTTTCTTCAATAATGGCTTCTTTCTAGCCACCATCCTGTACATATGTAGGCAGAGCTCTTGATATGCTTAACTGGTGCACCTTCATGTCAGTTTTAGCCCCTGAACTCTGTAGCTCAGTGATTGTTGGCCTCTCTATGGCTTGGTCTTGTCAAGGCAGTGCCTGGGTGGCATGACGCAGTTTCCATTTCCTCAGAGTTGATCCGACACTTCTTACTGGGATTTCCAAGCACTTAGATATTATTGTGTAGCCTTTTCGGATCTTGTGCATATGTAATGTGTGTGTATGTATAAATAGGAGCTTCCACTGCTGGAGCTTGTGAAGAGAAGAAGAGCCAATGTGAACAAGAAGAGAGTTGCAGTAGTCCAGGCAGCTAGAGATGAAGGCATGAATAAGGGTTTCAGCAGCAGATTGAGAGAGGCATGGTCTCAATTTGCCAATATTTGCACAAATGGACAACAGAGGTTTAAACAACAGTCCTTACATGGGCATCAAATGAAAGAGATGAGGATTTTATTTAGGGATTTATTGATGATTGATATAGATCCAGTAAGGGTAACTACAGTCTTATCGCTGTTATGTTTCCTCAGGTTTTTGGTATCAAGCAAGGGGTGAATTTTTAATGGATTTAGTCCTGAGAAAAATCTGGGTGTCATCCTCGGAATTGTGAAAAATCAGTTTGAAGTGATGTATGATATGACTGAGAGGGAGCCAAACAAGAGAGGTCCAAGGAATGAGCCCTGTGGAACCCCTTGAGTGATGGCAGAGGTGGAGGATGTATAGCCAGAGAGAGTGATGAATGGTTTTATACCAGGTAAGGAAGATGTGAACCAGTACAGGGGAAGAGTGCCCAGTTCATACTATCTTGACGGGAGGATTTATCGACCTAATATGTCAATAGCTGTGCTTAAATCAATAAATATAAGAATGCCAACAGCACCAGCACCTGCAGACACAAGATCATCATGACCCTAATCAAAGCAATTCCAGTGATGTGGAATAGATGGAATTTTATTTATTTCATAATATTTAATTATTAAACAAATTGGCTTGGAAAAGAGTGCAGATTTGACCGTCCTGAATGATCTACAAGCTACTCCATGTGTGCATAACAGCATCCAGTGGTGTCTCACCTGGTGCTACACATTGATCATGATATCCTCATCAGCACAATCATATATACCTGTAGTATATACATGTTCTTCTACAATGCTGCGTCGCCTTAGCGCAGTGGCAGCAGACTCTGTGCTACTAGAATCATGTACAGAAAACACTCCTGATGAACTTCAATGTCATGGGAGTGTATTTTGTGCATGATTATATTTGAAAACCGATTGAGAGAAGCAGCAAACTCTGCCCCTCACAAATGTGATGCATCACTGCTAGTAAAGCAGAACCCTTCTGCAGTGCTTTTGGTTTTTAGGGTGGAGTTTTCTGTTTTTGTGGGGAAAAAATGGTGTGGGTGTGGGTTTTGTACATGATTGAGAAGTAAGGCAAGCTGAGGGCAAAGTAGTGTCCAAAGTAGAGGGCAAATAATACTGTCCACATTTAACATTACGTTTAGAGGATAGCAGGGTTCCAGCAGCTAAATGTTATTTATTGATCTTTCCTTCATTATTATCCATGCAAATCGCCACCTACATTCTGACGCCCTACTCTCTTTTAGTCATTGGTGCTGAGGAGAACATCTGAACGATTTAATATACAAGGAAGTGATGCCCTAATTAATGCGGAAGTCTTGATAGTGAGCCAATAAAAGAATGATCAGCAGTTCACAAGCCAATAGCTGTCCTCACAGGCAGAGCTTGGAGTATATAGTTTATAGTGTTAAAATCACAACAGTTGAACAGAAAACAATGACGTGATGTGTTGTAGTTATTTTTATAAAGAGCTACTTGAGCCATAAAGTCATGTGAAGAAGTGAGGACACTCCATAAACGATTTCTCTTTGTTTGACGTCTCTATGTGCACATATTGAGTATTGGCTGTACACTTAAACAGCATGTATAGGTAAATGTTATGTAATAGAATACTGTGGCATGCGCCCGCTGATCGTCGGGGCCCGCGGGGTGGGCGCATGCCACAAATACAAAATAACAAATCTGACTTGATAACGAACTAAAATGTCATGTTTTTTTCTGTTGAAAAAGGAAAAGTGCACCCCTGGCTTCAGTAACTGGTATTGCCCCCTTTGGCAGAAACAACTTTATGTACGTGTTTCCTATACATTTTTCTGGTATCTACTGGGAAAAAAAACATTTGACCACTCCTCCATGCAGAATTTCTTTACCTGTGTAATGCTGGAGGGGTTTCTTTAATGTCCAGCCCATTTCAAATGATCTCACAGCATTTCAATGACGTTCAGGTCTAAGCTTTGACTTGGCCATTCCATAACCCTTAGTTTCTTCCTATTGAGCCATTTCTTGGTAGCTTTACTAGCATGTTTGGGATCATAATCACAGACGGTCTGACATTCTCCTCAATCAGTCTCTGGTATGAATGAGAAGTCATTGTTAATTCTATGAGTGCAAGTTGGCCAGGTCCTGAAGCAGCAAAGCAGTCAAAATATACCTTTTCCACTACTGTGGCTTACAGTTGGTGTAAGGTTCTTCTGATCAAATGTTGTCTTTGGTTTTTGCCAAACGTGGCTTCTGATACTGCGTCCAAACAACTCTATCTTTGTTATGTCTGTTCAGAAGTCCTGGTTCTTGCCCAGATATTCAGTCTTTAGTCTTGCTCTGATGTCCCTTTTCGGCACCAAAGGCTTCCTCCTGGTGGACATCCCGTGTAGGCCAAATTTGTGCAGTCTTTTTCTAAGGGTAGATGCACTTTGAACAGTGACAAGAGCTACCTTCAGATCCTGCCATTACATTTTAGGGTTCTAAAAGACTTGTTTTAGCATCCTATTGCTGGTGGTGGCCTGGCCTGGCCAAGGTGGCAGTGATTTTAAATCTTCTCCACTTGTAGATGATCTTCTGGACAGTGGAATGATTGATTTCTAATATTTTGGATACCTTGTCAATCCCCTTCCCAGACTCATAAGCATCTACATTCATTCAGAAGGCCTCAGAGAGCTTTTGTGATCTAGGCCTGATGATACCACACACTCCAATAACAAGATTAGATATCTGAAGTTTAAAGAAGACAAGATATTCTCTAGATATTCTCTAATGATTCTAATCATTAACACCTAATCAGATGCACCTGATTTCAACCCTTTTTTCACTGCACATACTGTTAAAATGTGAATGTGAATGAGTGGATTTACTTGTTTGAGTTTGGTTAACCATATCTGGTTTGGTTAATGTCCATATTTGAAAATGGAAATTTCCTTTGGTCCACATGTACTCTGAGTTAGGTGTAATGGGCACAATTAGAAGCTCAGCTAAGGTATAACAATACAAAATATCATCACTTTAGTCCAGGGCTGACCAAAATGTGGCCCTCGGGCCAGAGTTGGCCCTTGAGGACGTTAGAAATGGGCCACCAAGAAGGTACCCTAATCACTTTCCCTCACACAATGAGAACAAATATATTTTCATGCTATATACAACTTGCTGAATTATCATTTTTCTTTTCAAATTATTTTAAAGTATTTTACAAATAAAATGTAGTGTATTGTTATAAAGTGCTGTTTTAAAAACTCGATTTAAAACACATCTTTTTACTCTTTTCTGGCACTCGGCCCACCACAAACATTGCACTTTGGCCCCCAAGACAAAAACTTTGGGCACACCTGCTTCAGACCAAGTTGAACAATTCTGTGGCATTTTCCCATATCATCATGAATAAGGCATAACTGGCGTAACAGTATAATTGGAATAAGTACATGTGGGCGAATGCCTAAGCGTCTTGCTCACTTTTGTGTTGGCTATATCTACAGGCTTAGGCTTATTTTAAATGCTTCCACAAATGACTTGCACTCTTGCACAGGGTATTTATGAAACTCCTACAACATCTAGTTATATTGTTTTTAACTGAGAATACAAAAGACAATTTTAAACCGTTTTTTAAACCAATTTTAAATAATTTAAACCGCCTATTGAGTGGAGTGATGTTTATGAAGAGTAGAGGTATCTCTCCAGGGTCTAATCAGAGCTAAAATTCTTTAATTGGGCATTTGTTTTCCATTCTAAATTGGTCTTATTACCAAGGGTGCAGATGATGTTATACTGAATGTCATATTGCCAAGCAATCCTCTAATAATGCTCTTGCATAAGAAAGAATGCTTAATAATTGATGACCATCTTAATTATTCTCACAGTGTATTATGTAATTAACCACATAGGGTTTCAGGATACTTTGCTAAGATGTTCAGTGAAGAGCCACTTAGCGTCACGGCAGTACGCTTTCATAATGCAGTTTGAGATTAGGCCTGTGCCCGTTGTAAAATTGTAATCGCATGATTTTCCTGATATGATCTGAGTATAATGACAGTGTGCATAAACATGGATTAAATATTACACCATGTGATAACATGTTCTGAACACACTACACAGATGACTTGTACAGCATGATGGCAAACAGGACACCCAGTTTGACTCTCACAGAGTTATGTGTGGGTTAATGGGTGTGTAAAAATGGATACGAAATGTTTTTGGAGCTTTAAATATTTAATGTTTTATAGTTTGAAAACTAAAGCACAAAAATGGAAAAATAAGTATAATAATAATAATAAAATAAGTTTTTTAAAAGGCGATACATGCCCTCACTTTGATAAGTCTCAGCCTATCGTTCTGTTGATTTACATACGAAGCTGATAAGTGAAAACCAGAACTTGCCTGATACGTGAGCACTGTGCAGGATGTATGTAAACTTTTACAGTGGATTTATGAGGCCTTTTACAACATCAAGGGGCTGATTTGCCGACTCAGGAAACACCTGACCTTTCCTTCAAAACCTGCAGCAGAAAAACAATAACAATCGCGCTACTGAGTCAGCGTCATGAAGCCCAGGCTGGAACATGCAGTATGAGGTCTTAGGCCGTACATTGTGTAAAATTGTTATCTTAACTGTAAGTTTGTTGTGCCAGTAAAAACACTAATATTCATATAAATACAAATAAACACAGATACAGTAAAATGTAACTTTGTTTTCTTTTATCTTGTTTAAAAGAATACAGTTAGTAGACTGGCTTCTAGGTTCACGCCAGCCTTTGTGTTAAAATCCATCGATGGCACACCTGATTTCGTTTAATAAAGGACTGATTAGCTGAATCAGAATTAATTAATTAATTAATGGTAACTATAAATACTGTACTCCCTCACAGAGAGGTCTGGAAATGGTTCAGCTAACTTCAGACAGACATAAAGGCCTAATCCCATTTCAGCCCTTGCCCCTAAAATCACTCCAGTTTGCACATTCACACCTAGGAATGGGGTGTCCTGATTTTAGTTGAGATGGCCTCTATCTAGAGTGAAGTGTTAGGGCTACATCGCCTTCCAAACCAGAGGTTCTCAGAGACACGCTCCAAACGGAGTGTTATGGGGAAAAAAAACGGTAAAATGGCTGCGCAAGAGACCAAAGCAGCCCACAAATGTGAGTATTTTCTGTTAAAAATTAAGATGTCCATTGTATTATCTTACTTTAATGTCATTTCAATATATTATGGTCCTTTTGTTCATGACAAGCATAAAAATCAGCAGTTGTATTCTTATTGCTAGGTGGCTAGCTAGCTAAAAGAACTACGCCTTTAAACTCCGCTCCAAGGCGCAAGGTGACACTCGAAAACAAGGGGCTGAAATTACACCGTTCTGTTCAGAGAAGGTGAAAAGAATGTTTAAACTCCTGAATCACCCAACAGTAATTCATGTAATGAGTATCAGAGCATGTAGTGGGGAAAATTGCCACTCTACGTTGTCTTCTGGGTTTTTCAGATGCTAGACTCTAAAATGAATGGGCTGCAAAGAAACGTTTGCACTCGTGAGCCTTCTCTGATAGGAGGTGTCTAGGCTCCCCTTAAACCAGAGGTCACTAATAGGAGGACTGCGGTCCGAGTCCGGACCCAGACGCTGTCCTATTCAGACCTGAACCTATAACTGATAAACTATGGAGAATAATTTATTTTTGACAGGGTGGTCTTACTTTAATCCGCATAGCTCACAGACCAATCTCATGTGTTATACATATCACATGTGACGCTACTCAGCCAATCAGATCTGTGCACTACGATGAGCACTGAGTAAGTTATGCACACTCAGGGGAGGGACGAGGCGAGAAACAGCAGTCAGAGAAGAAAGTGAGTCAGATGGAGCTTATTTCACATGACGTGCTCTAAAAAGATAAAACTGACAATAAATATTGTTGAAATATGATTGAGTTGTACTTTATTTGATTTGACATTCAGTTGTTGACTGCATAAGATGTTGATGTAACTACCAAGCTACTTCAGTAAACAGTATATGGCACTGAATCATGATGAGAGTCAGACATTATGAGTGTTCCAGGCTTTTGCTTGAGGACTCTTTTTTCTAACTGGACCTTATTGAATTTTAATTAAAGACCCCTGCCTCTTAAGGACTACTGTCTCTTGTGGTATCTAGGTAGATACAGCCAAGCAAGCGTTCCTGTTGCCCAGACTGAAGGCCCAATGTGTCAGACTCACCACTTACCTGTCAAGGAAATGACAGCGGAATCAACCGCAGTCACATTTGGGTTTTCATTGAATGTCATTCTAAACCACGGCTCACCAGTCTCATCCACAATACATTTCCATAGTGTTGGTGCTGTTTGGGTGGAATGAAATTGTATCTACACCAGCCCTTTGTGGATAAGACTGGTGACCCCTGCTCTAGGACCTCTGGAAGTCCCAGATGTCACTGACCTCGAGTGAGCAGTAGCCTGAACAGAGTGTTTCATTCAGATGTAAGCAACTGAAAACAGCAGTTGCTCTGTATCAGGGCTCTGTACTCAAGAGATCACTGTAAACCTGCTGCGTGGTAAAATATACCTGTCTGTTACAAGCCTCAAATAAAGCATTAAATAGTAACACGTCAGCTCTGATGGTTAGTGCATAAACATATAAATGCTTACTAATCACATTAATGACCGTACACCTTTTTTCTTAGATGGCCTAAGGCTGTGTTCAGACTTACAGCACAAATCTGATCTTTGGCACATCCAGTCCAGTCTTTGGCCACTCAAATCAGATTTCAGTGTTTTTGCGTCACTCATGATGCAAGAAACAACGACAATGTTAAATCCAGAGCGATGGAAGTGCTGGGATTTAAGACGATCACCAAAGACTCATACCAGAGCGTTTTGAAGTCTGCAGGGCGGGATGATGCACTATGTCTCCTGCATCCGCGTTGAAATCTCCATCATCAGCTTAGCTATGTAGTTACTGACGCCCATGTCATTACCACAACAACCCATGCAGAGAGGTTGATGATGTCTGGACCCACAAACCTGATCTGATCACTTGCAAGTAATGTGCGGACATTCATCTCAAAAGTTCTGACCTAAAAAACACTCGGAACATGGCCTAAAACCTTTGCACGTGTTTGCATTCTCCTTTCTATACTAGAAATTAAGGGGTGTGGGAAAAAATCAATTCTTAGATGCATCGCGATGCAGATGTGGATGATTCTGAATCGATTCTCAAATGTCAAAAATCGATTCTCTAAATTTTAGTTTATAACGTAAATGTTGACGGAACGCAAAAGGCTGAACTTGGAAGTGGGTAAGTGCAGCACCTGGACAGTCTGTGGCGGCACATAACCAAAGCACACATGGATAAGTGAGAAATCCGACCGGCTCCCTCTGCATTAAAAGCCAGGTTAGATCAGGACTTACAACCCAAATGTTAAGAAGAGCCATTTTGTCCTTTCACCAAAAAATTAAAGCACCTTGACAGCCACAACATTTAATGTCCAATATATCTCTCTACCGATGTGCTGATGTCCTAGTGTAGGCTAAAATATGAATGAAAACACAGACTTACTTACTGCTTTAAGCTTCAGCTCAGCTATTCTCTATTCCCTCTCATTGTTTGTCTGTTACGAGAATTTTTTCGTTCCACCTTAAATTCTGACAGATGCCGAATGTAAATGAGGCACCATTTAAGGTGGAAAGGGAAAATTGGAAAGAGAAGTGACTTCATCGTGTTGGACGGTCTCTTGTTGCAGATATAACGTTTCAGGAAACCAACTGCGCTGCTTATAAATGCGAATAAGTCCATTCGCCTTCACACATTCGTCTTAAGTCTATTTGCCTTTTCGTTTGCTACTAGCGAGGAAAGACTTTGTTGCAGTCTGCACGTCAGTTCATCGAAAAGCAGGGCTCTCATGCTGTGTTGCACATGTCCTGTCTCGCTGATATTTGATTAGACACAGTGACCCCTGACTCTCTACAACAAGACCAAAACCGAAGTTATGAAATCACTAAAGAAAACGGGCAGGACGGCTGTAACGTGCTGCGTGGACATCCACCGCCACTGGATCTTATTCCACCGTAACTGCGCATTTTATCGCAGATGAGTGGCAGCAGCGTCTCTCGTGCTCCAAACAAGAGCAGTGAATGAGAGCCTTCCAGTTCACTCACCACGTCACTTCCATTTGATTTATTAATAAAAGATATTGGAAGTAGATTCATTATAGATAATTACAAATACTTTAAAAGTACCAAGTCATCACACAATGAGAAAAAAGAAATCATGTATGGAAAAAAAGATGCATTAATAATGGTTTTATAATCGCATCGCAGCCCTCTGACTTGTAATCGAATCGAATCGTGAGGTGCCAAGAGATTCCCAGCCCTGCTAGAAATGCATCCTATGCAACCTTTGAGTGTAATCGCACTCTGTTCCCTTCACTCATGACGAATGACATGAATGCTTTTCCAATAAGAAAGCTGCAGGTATACATTTTTTTCTCCAACATAAACACAAAATGATGAAGTAAAACTCTCTAATGTTACAGAAATACAATCCTATATCAACTTAAGGACCACCGTACCGCTGCTCTGAAAACACTGGATGTATTTGGGATGTGTTCTAAGACAGTGGTCACAAACCCTCTTCCTGTAGAGTTCATGTCCAGTCTAACATGCTGCCTTCCAAAACCAAACACTAACGCATCTAATCCAGCCAAACGAAGAAATGAAGTCGATCAGCTGGAACAGATGTGGCAGATTGTGGCTGGAACCAGACTCCACATGAAGGCAGATCTCCAGCACCACGGTTGATGACCACTGCTGTAAGAACTTTGATATATTTATTCAGTCTCATGCAAAAGTTTGGCTGCGTCTGGTCAAATTCCACCTTTGATGATTTTTCTACATGAAAACAAGTTAGCACATCATCTACTGGAGACTTAAATGTGGTGTATTTGTTTCTGCAAATATCTATGCAAAATTTCTATATATTTACTGAGTTTAATGTTATGGAACAGAATGAAACATGAAATAAGATGTTCTGTGCATTGAGATGTACAGAAGTGAGGGTGTATTCTCTTTTTTCCTTTAGCAAATCAAGAAAAAAATCTCATTTGACCAAACTTGTGTAAACAACTGGAAATCAGGATAGAGTTTTAGACACCAGCTAAATAAAACATGTTTAGCTTGTACAGTTATGTACAGTTCAACATCACAATGTCGGGCTTGATTGGCCTTATCCATGACGCAGGTCAGAGGAAAAGTATGCTTTATTTCATCAACCTTGTTTGCTTCACAGCCTTCTGTGTGTTTAGTTAATAATTGAAAGCCCTGTTAGTCCTTCACAAGCGCAAACTCCTAAACTGCACTGTTGGGAAAGCGAGCAGGTTCAGACAAAATCTTTTCTGACAAACAACAGCAATATTTTATGTTTTTCACCTAGAATACTGTGCTGTTGTTGAGCCTTATTAAAAACCAATTGCTTCTAATCTATGAGGAAGATGTTTCTTGTTGAATGATCATTTTACATACATTCCCTAGACTCTTTGCCAGTGTTTTGTCCTATAGGTGCACTTTTTACAGACTGTGGTCCGTCTCTTTCTCTGGTCAGGACCCCCATAGGACCAACACAGAGCAGGTACTATTTGGGTGGTAGATCATTCTCAGCACTGCAGTGATGCTGACATGATGGTGGTGCACTTGTTTGTGTTGTGCTGGTACGAGGACCTCTAGTCCTTCATCAGTGGTCAGAGGACGCTGTTGGCTGGAACTTTAGGGTTGGTGGATTATTCTCAGTCCAGCAGCGACACTGAAGTGCTTAAAAACTCCAGCAGCACTGCTGTGTGTGATCCACTTATACCAGCGCAACACACACTAACACACCACCCTCACGTCACCCTCACCCTCGCCACCACCCAAAGAATACCTGCTCTGTGGGGGTCCTATGGGGGTCCTGACCAGAGAAACAAATGGACCACAGTCTGTAACTGTTGACATTCAGAATGCAACTTCATGGTAGGTGTACCTAAAAAAAAAAGTGGAAGTGAGTTCATAATGTAATATTGTAATATTATACAAATATACAAAAACATTGTCGTGCGCTAAAGTTTTAAAATAACGTTTTTTGTTGATTTTCTGAGTGAAAATAAGTGAACGCGACCGCTACAGAGAGCACGTCTGCACATTTTAATGAACAGTTGACTTTTTAAATTGACTTTGGATGTTTTGCATATGAATGTACATGTGTATTAAGCTGTATTAGCACATGGAGTTTTTCACAGTGCCCTCGAGTTCAATATTTGCAAAACATACATGCTGGCAGATAAATGTAAATTATTACAGTTTCACATGCAAAGCTATGTACTAAGAATGTTGTGCATCAAATTAATAACAGAGAAAAAACCATCTCATTATGTTTTCAACATTCGAACTTATAGTCATATGCAAATTTTGGGTCCTTCTGCCAAATCTCACATTTTGTTGGTTTTTTTAAGTGAAAATAAGTGAACACATCCTCTACTGAGAACACACTTCTGCACATTTTCATGCGCAATTACTGTTTATTTGCAGGATTAAACATATTGGGATAAGATTTCCAATAGGTTAAACTCTGCAAATAAATAGAAAGTGTGTTAGGGTGGGGGAAGGGGGGTTATATGACTGTGCACTCCTCTATATTAGCAGATAAAGCCATATTAATGTCAATCATAATTTCATGCAGTCACGGAGAAAATCAATTCTGATTCTGATTAAGAAAGAAAAAAAAATGAGTAGTAGTCCTGACCTGAGCTGAGACCACCCATCAGAATGCAAATGATATGCTTGTCAGCTGATGCAGGAACGGCTGCATCAGAGATGTGAAACTCTTGTCAGGGGATGGTTCAGAGCTGAAAGTTGAGGCAAGCAAAGGTGCACATGACCCCGAAGTCAACAGGAGGACCTGGATCTGGCTGAGATCTGGTGATGGACAGAGCTGGACCTTGTTTCTTGTCAAGGATAATTCTAGTAAGGCGGGGTCAGTATCTCTGGACAAAACATCTGTGGAACCAGTAGTGGAGCAGCTAGCAAACTGTATGAACACAAGGCATGGAAGTTCTCAACAGTAGGAAGTGCTTTGAAGTTCAGTAGTCAGGATGATGGTCGGTAGGAAAGGCTGCGCAAGATATTTTGGTTGTCATTACGTGCTTTTCTGAGTGTATGATTAGTGTTATCTTTACTTAAATAACACTAAACAACCACATTTATCCCCCCCAAAAAACACTTATGCCAATTACAGAAGCCTATACACCGTAGACTGGGGTTCAGTCCTTGTCAAGGCAAGCACCCTTAACTATAACAATAAGACTCCTTGCCTTTGCCTACATGTGTAAAAAATGAACAAATTGTGAGCCAGTTTGGAGAAGAGCGTGTGCCAAATTTAGTAAATGTAATGTAAATCTTTAAACAACAAGTATTTTGCTAGAAGAAAACTTTACAGAAGACGTAAAAACCTACTATATTTTTAATGGAAGTCAATGGAAGTCAATGGAACCAGACGTTTTCCTAGTCATTTTGGGACATTTCCTTTGGTCTGTTCTTCATGAAATTCACAAACAATGTAAAGGGCAAGATGAATTTTCAAATTATGTCAAAAACTGAAAAGTGACATAAATGGAGATACAAGGTTTTCTTCCTACAAAAGTGATGTAATAATAATGATGTTCTCATGTGAAGACATTTTTTTAAAATGTGGCAGTAATATTTAGTGGGACATTTCGTCAGTTCCCACAAAATACAGTGTTTATCTAACATGATGTTTTGCTATAGGGCTCATCCTTTATGGTAGGCTGAGTGCCTCAAAGTTCTCGTGGTGAATCAGTGCATGTTTGATATAATTTCCTTGAGGAATACTGGGAGAAGATTCAGTCATTCTGAATGGAATGCCTGCAAATGGTCCTCCACAAGATAAAGGTAAAACTAGACTGTGTAAGATAAGTTTGTTTAAGGCTGAAAAAAGTAGTACAACTGAGTGAGACAGAAAAAAACCCAAACATGCTGTGTGTGTCACCCTATAAAGCCTGAAATAATGATTTAAAATAATCAGAGTATCGGGTTGGAGAGGTTTTTAGATCACGTCATACATCTTTACATATTACTGTCATACATATGGGCTCAGAAAGAAGGTCTGGCTCAGTGTTTAGGTCTCAAAAGTAAACATCATTATACTGATGAAGATGTAATGATAATAGTAGATAATCCACTCACATCTTCAGAAGATGCAGATTTTAGTTCTGTTTGATAACTCTTTCAAAATGCTTGCGATCATCAGGTTCATCAACTGAATCATCAAACTGACATCAACTAAAATGTTCTTCTGCACATTGTATGCAATTACACATTTCCACCAGAGAGGTCTCCAAATCTTGCATAGTGCAGCTTTGTTGATTAAGATAAGTCATATTTAAGGTGCATCATATTTACTTCCCTCAGGTTAACTTTTCTACCAACATTGTCATCATCAAAGCACCTATATCATAAAAAATGAATTATCCTAATTTTTTTAAACAAAAGAGTTTGATGTAGAATAAAGCTGAAATTTTAAAATGTATTGCTCATTCTCCAGTCAATATATTTACATTTATATATGGAAATAAGCTGCAAAAACAGTCTGTTATGAATTGACTATGTCTGTGAAAAACAGACTACAGTAGTATGCAAAAGTTTGGGCGCCCATCCTCTACAGACAACACATTTCTGCACATTGGATTTACTGATTTTAATATAAGGTAAAAAGACAGAAAAAAAGGATATGGCCTGTGCAAAAGGTGTAGCACTTGTATGTATGTGTATATATAGTATATACAGACACACATTTTTAAAATGTATTTATTTATTATTTTTTTGCTTTTTGAATGAAGCATAATGCAGGGCAGCCAATCAGAAGAGGTTATTTGTATAAATCAGAGAAAATGAGACAGTAACACAAACAGCTTGTCAAATTTTGAAGGTTGGAAAATAAATTATGCACCCACACAAACATAAGTGAACCTCCTGGAAAGAGTAAAATTAAAGTAAAAAATAAGACAAGGCTTTGTCTTTTCCTTATGTCCTCAGCAGGTGGCACTACAGGGCACTCTTTAGGGGATTGGACAGTGAGCTTTGGCAAGCATTATAATACAGGCCTTTGGGAGACATGAAACCAGGCAGTGAGTATTTTTTTGGCCACTCAGGCCAGGAGTGGAGTTGACCTCAACAGACGTCTGTTGTTCTCTATCTGAGGCGATACGCCTGCACGTGCTGTTGGAGTGGTCAAGATCCACTTGTGAAAAAATTCACTTGCGCTGGGAGATGAGTTCTCAGGATTAAATTGGCCACAGCTTCCTTATTACTCAACCGATTTTCACCAAATTTATTTTGTTATAATCCTCAGACATGGATCAAGACTGAATGCTTTGCCATCCAGACCAGCAGAAAGTTATTCAGTCTGCACCTGACGTTAAAATCCGAGTTTAGGGCAAACTCCGGTAGAAACTCAACCTCACAATCAGCAAATCTATCAATGTGTGAGTCACTTCTGATCATAATACACATAAAAATACCCCCCCCCCACCAAAAAAAACAAAAAACACAGTAAGAAGGACAAAGCTGAAGTTAGCTTCCAATTCGCCAGCTTCTTATTGATTTTTTTCATTCCACTTTAAATGGTGCACAATCACTTTCTGGTGCCTGAAGCTGCACCATTTAAGGTGGAATTGGAAAATGCGAACAAGATGCTGGCTGATGCACCATTTAAGGTGGAACGGGAAAATGGGAGCAAGAAGCTGGCAAATAAGAAACTAACTTCAGCTTTATGTAAGAAGGTGCTCATGTTAATCTATTATATACACAGATTAAGGAATTTATAACTTACCTAATACTAAGCAATAACCATAATTGTAAATACATAACTACTACATCAAGTTAACATCCACTGAATAGACTATATAAATAAAAATATAGAAATAAACTTATATAAAACCAGAAGAAAAACAATCGCATCAACAGGTTCTTTGTGCGTCACCAACCACACGGCCATATCTAAGCATAAACATCACACAAACCTGAGCGTGGATCGCTGCGTTCTCTCCATCATATAATCCTGTCTCACTTTCTGAGTGCATTATTCTTGAAATAGTATAATTTTGGACAGTATCTTTTCTAAACTGCCATTCTGTGATATTATTGAAAGGCAATCTAGCGGAAATGTTGACTACCCCAAAATAGCGGTGCCGCTGACGTACATGGCAGGACACAACGTATCATCAAGGTATGCATATCTATAGACCACTGTAGTCATGTCCTCATTTTATAGTATGCGCCATGTTCTAATGCCCATATTAGGAACTCCGGGTCTAAGCATCATTTCTCTATGGGCAGAATGAATAGGGTTTTCGAAAAACGATCTCTATCACACCCTGTGTGAAATACAGATGTTCAGAACCTGATACGTTTTGTCCTGTGAACATTTTTCTCTCAAATATCACTGGATCATTAAATACTTGAAATATGAATACTGCTACATATGAGCTAAAGCTACTGTGCACTGAATTCACGTCATTAGACTGGCAGCCTCCTTAACCAGGTTTTGGCAGTAAAGATTTCCATGTTCAGAGGGCAGATGAGAAGGAGTCAGAACAAAATCACCAGGTTTCCCTGCAGTTCACTGATCTTCATCTGATGCTCACTGAAACACGATAGATCTCTCCTTTTAGCTTGATTTGAAAAGATCCACAAACAGAAATGCACTCGGGCTGATCCAGTACAGACTCAGCTTAATATCACTGCTGACCCACTGATAAACTCATTTAGGCTCTCAGGATATCCTGACTATTATTTTAATGCCAGTAGCATTTTACTGAGGGCATTTTCTCAGAACATTCGCCAGCTTTTTGTTCGACTTTTCTCACGTGTCACATTCAGAACTGCTGCGCCATTTAAGGTGGAAATCCTTTTCAATCTATATTCAATTGAATCCACTACAAAGACAATATATTTAATGTTCAAATGGATAAATTTTATTGTTTTTTGTAAATATTCACTCATTTTGAATTTGGTGCCTGCAACACGTTCCAAAGAAGTTGGGACAGGGGCAACAAAAGACTGGGAAAGTTGAAGAATGCTCAAAAAACACCTGTTTGGAACATTCCACAGGTGAGCAGGTTCATTGGAAACAGGTGAGTGTCATGATTGGGTATAAAGGGAGCATCCCTGAAAGACTCAATCGTTCACAAGCAAGGACGGGCGAGGTTCACCACTTTGTGAACAACATTGTTGAGAACAATGTTTCTCAATGTGCAACTGCAAGGAATTTAGGGATTTCATCATCTACAGTCCATAATATCATCAAAAGATTCAGAGAATCTGGAGAAATCTCTGCAAGTAAGCAGCAAGGCAGAAAACCAACACTGAATGCCCGTGACCTTCGATCCCTCAGGCAGCACTGCATTAAAAACCACATCATTCCGTAACGGATATTCCCACATGGGCTCAGGAACACTTCGGAAAACCACTGTCAGTGAAGTCAGTTTGTCGCTCCATCTACAAGTGCAAGTTAAAACTCTGCCATGCAAAGCGAAGCCACATATCAACACCACCCAGAAACGCTGCCGGCTTCTCTGGGCCGAGCTCGTCTGAGATGGACTGACGCAGAGTGGAAAAGTGTCCTGTGGTCTGACGTGTCCACATTTCACACTGTTTTTGGACGTCATGTCCATATAAGCAGGGACATCCCTGCTTATTTCAGCCAGACGATGCCGAGCCACATTCTGCACGTGTTACAACAGCATGGCTTCATAGTAAAAGAGTGCGGGTACTAGACTGGCCTGCCTGCAGTCCAGACCGTCTCCCATTGAAAATGTGTGGCACATTATGAAGCACAAAATACGACAACGGAGACCCCGGACTGCTGAGCAGCTGAAGCTGTACATCAAGCAGGAATGGGAAAGAATTCCACCTTCAAAGCTTCAACAATTAGTGTCCTTAGTTCTCAAATGCTATTCATTCTGGCTATAGAGAAATGGGGCTTAGACCCGGAGTTCCTAATATGGGCATAGCGAGGACTACAGAATGACGCCTGACTACAGTGGTCTATGGCCATGACTAGCTATAAGGACACAGTGGTCCGGACCTTGGTGGTTGAGATTCAAAGTAGAAACTATTACGATAATACAGTCTACTCAGCGGTGTAGTCCCAGTATCCAGGACACCCAGTCAAATGGGGGCAGAAAATTTATTATGCCGCATTTCTGGAATTATGAAATTTGATTTGTTTTCTGTGAGTGCTGTCAGTGTATTATGGTCAAACAAAACCTGCCATTATTTTCGAAACCCTCCAATTAGTGTTTAGCAGCCATCACTTACTTGCTGTTCCACGCACCAGACTCTCCACTTTGGGAGGGAGGTCCTTCAGTGCCATGGCCCCCAAACTCTGAAATGTTCTTCCTCAATCCCTCCAGGACTGCTCTTCTTTTTTTCTCTTTCAAATCTGACTTAAAGACTTTTTTCTTTAATGCATTTTTCTTCCTCCTCCACTGCTTAGGTTATTTATTTATTTTGCCCATGCTATGTGAAGCGACCTTAGGTTTGTGAAAGGCGCTATATAAATGTAACTTATTATTCCATCCATCCATCCATCCATCCATCCATTATCTTCTGCTTCTCCGGGGTTCGGGTCGCGGGGGCAGCATCCTAAGCAATGAAGCCCAGACCTCCCTTTCCCCAGCCACTTCCACCAGCTCTCCAAGGGGGATTCTGAGGCGCTCCCAGGCCAGCTGGGCAATATAGTCACGCCAGCGTGTCCTGGGTCTTCCCAGGGGTCTCCTCCCAGGCGGACTTGCCTGTGACACCTCCCGAGGGAGGTGTCCAGGAGGCATCCTAACCAGATGCCCGAACCACCTCAGCTGGCTCCTCTCGAGGTGAAGAAGCAGCAGCTCTACTCCCGGTCCCTCCCGGATGACTGAACTTCTCACCCTATCTCTAAGGGAGAGTCCAGACACCCTGCGGAGGAAACTCATTTTGGCCGCTTGTATTCGCAATCTTATTCTTTCGGTCATTACCCAAAGCTCATGACCATAGGTGAGGGTGGGAACGTAGATCAACTGGTAAATCGAGAGCCTTGCCTTATGGCTCAGCTCTTTCTTTACCACAACAGACCGGTAAAGAGCCTGCATCACTGCTGACCCAGCACCAATCCGCCTGTCAATCTCCCGCTCCCTTGTACCATCACTCGTGAACAAGACCCCGAGATACTTGAACTCCTCCACTTGAGGCAAGAGCCTATCCCTAACCCAGAGAGGGCTCTCCACCCTTTTCCGCCTGAGAACCATGTTCCACGACCAGGGCGGAACCCGCACTGTTCCTCCTGGATCCGAGGTTCGACTATAAGCCGGACTCTCTTCTCCAGTACCCCTGCATAGACCTTACCAGGGAGGCTGAGGAGTGTGATACCCCTATAGTTGGAACACACCCTCTGTTCCCCTTTTTTTAAAAGAGGCACCACCACCCCAGTCTGCCAATCCAGTGGCACTGCCCCCGATGTCCACGCAATGTTGAAAAGGCGTGTCAGCCAAGACAGCCCCACAACATCCAGAGCCTTGGGGAACTCAGGGCGGATCTCATCCACCCCTGGAGCCTTGCCACCAAGGAGCTTCTTAAGCAAGCAAGCAAGCAAAATTTATTTATATAGCGCTTTTTACAACAGGTGTTGTCACAAAGCAGCTTTACAGAACAATCAGTATTACAGAGAGAAGAGAAAAGAAGAAAGAAAATCCGGGTCCGAGCCCCCATGAGCAAGCCAGCGGCGACGGTGGCAAGGAAAAACTCCCTAAAAGAGGAAGAAACCTTGAGAGGAACCAAGACTCAGAAGGGGAACCCATCCTCCTCTGGTCGACACCGGACAGCAAACATTATTAGTATGAAGTATTATAGAACAAAGTGGGAAAAGAAAGATCTGAGGGTGAGGACTGCACAGCGCTGTACAGCAAGAAGCTCAGTGGTGGTCAAACCGGTCCAGAAGGCTGGTGAGCAGCGGCACCAATCAAGGCAGTAGAGGCAACAGCATCAGGCGCACAGGATGGGCAGCTGATCAGCTCGGCAGAGAAAGGAGAAGAAAAAAAACAGAGTTAGTACTGTAAAGAGTGGCTGACCACAGATTACAGTAAAACAGAGCAGTGTAGACTCCAGCAGGTCTAGACCTGACAGGGAAGACTAATCACCAAATGCTTGACTGTACAAATAAGTTTTTAGCCTAGACTTAAAGATTGGGGCTGTGTCTGATTCCCGAACATTGGCAGGAAGATTATTCCAGAGCTGGGGGGCTTTGTATGAGAAAGCTCTCCCCCCTGATGTAGCTTTATTTATTCTAGGTACCAGTAGAAAGCCAGCACCTTGTGATCTAAGTAGGCGTGATGGTTCATAGTAGGAGAGGAGCTCACTCAGGTACTGAGGGGCGAGCCCGTTTAGAGCTTTATAAGTCAGTAATAGAATTTTATAATCAATGCGAAATTTAACTGGTAACCAGTGCAGGGCTGATAAAACTGGACTAATATGGTTAAACTTTCTGGTTCTTGTGAGGACTCTGGCTGCAGCGTTCTGGACCAGCTGAAGCTTGTTAAGGCTTTTGCTGTGACATCCAGACAGCAGGGCATTACAATAATCTAGCCTTGAAGTAATAAATGCATGAACTAGCTTTTCTGCATCCTGTAGAGATAATGAATTTCTTAATTTAGCGATATTGCGGAGATGCAATAAAGCTGTTCTAGTGATATTAGATATATGTGTGTCGAAGGAGAGATCAGCGTCTATCATGACACCAAGATTTTTAACAGATAGGCTTGATGAAACTGAGAGATTGTTAAGTTTTAGTGTTGAGTTAGACAGTCTGTGTCTGGCTAATTTTGGACCAAGAAGCAGGACCTCTGTTTTATCTGAGTTAAGTAACAGAAAATTATTTGACATCCAATCTTTTATGTCTTTTACACAGTCCTCAATCTTGGCAAGTTTAATTGTATCATCCGGTTTACTTGATATATATAACTGGGTGTCATCTGCATAACAGTGGAAATTTATGCCGTGTTTACTGATAATGGTGCCTAGTGGTAGCATATATATTGTAAATAATATAGGTCCTAAAACAGAACCTTGTGGAACACCATAAATTACTTTTGCACGAACAGATGATTCACCCTTTACATTAACAAACTGATATCGATCGGTGAGGTAGGACCTGAACCAGGAAAGAGCTGTTCCTATTACCCCTACAAGGTTTTCTAGTCTATCTAGTAGGATAGCGTGGTCTATTGTGTCGAATGCTGCACTAAGGTCAACTAAGGAGGACTAACAACGACACATTTCCTTGGTCCGTGAATAATAGAAGATCATTTATAATTTTTACTAATGCTGTTTCTGTACTATGATGTGGCCTAAAACCAGACTGAAATTTTTCGTGTAGATTATTCCTATGCAAATAAGGGCTTAATTGTTTTGCTACCACTTTTTCCAGGATCTTAGATATGAAGGGGAGATTTGAGATGGGTCTATAATTTGATAGTTCACAGGGATCGAGGTTAGCTTTCTTAATCAGTGGTCTAATTACTGCAAGTTTAAAAGTTTTTGGGATATATCCGAGGCTAAGAGAGGAGTTTATTACTGACAGAATAGGCTTAGTTATTTCTGGTAAGATTTCCTTGAGTAGACCTGTAGGGATCGGGTCCAGAATACAGGTCGATGGTTTTGCAGAAGAGACTATTTTGATTAGTTCATTTTCTTGGAGTAATGTAAACGATTCCAGCCTATCTGGAGTGACTCTAATATTCTCAGGGTCTAGACTGGATTTATAAGCCACCAGGTTTGTGGAGTTTAACTGTGTGTTCAGAATTTTCTGTCTAATTTTTTCAATTTTATCATTAAAGAAATTCAGAAAATCATTGCTGCTATAGGCTGATGGCATCTGGGGTTCAGTGACTCTTTTGTTAGTTTAGAAATTGTGCTAAATAGTAATCTGGGATTGTTCTTATTGTTTTCTATGAGAGAGGAGAGATAGGCTGAACGTGCTGCAGTAAGAGCTCTTCTATAGTCTATAAGGCTCTCCTTCCAGGCGGACTGGAACACTTCTAATTTAGTCAGACGCCATTTTCGCTCTAGTTGCCTGGCTGTCTGTTTTAGAGTTCGAGTGTGATCGTTATACCACGGGGCGAGTTTTTTCTGCCGTACTATTTTGCTTTTTAATGGAGCTACACTGTCTAACGTAGATCGAAGAGTATCCTCTAAGAATTTGGTCATAGTATCTAACTCAGTAGGATCGGATGGACAGCTGACTGAAGTTGATAACTGCGGGAGGTTTCTGATAAAGCTGCCAGCTGTGGAGGAAGTTATAGTCCTCTTAACCTGGTAGCATGGTGATGAGCGCACATTACCACTAAACTGGATTTTGTATGAGATTAAGTAATGGTCTGAGACGGCTGTGCTCAGGGGTTGAATGGCTAAGTTATCTATGTCTACACCAAAGGTCAGTATTAAGTCTAGAGTGTGGTTGAGGTGGTGTGTGGGCCCATTTATAATTTGAGTGAATCCCATGGAGTCTATGATAGATATGAATGCCTTTCTTAGTGTGTCGTGAGGGTTGTCGATGTGGATATTAAAATCTCCGACAATTAATATTTTATTTGAAAACGTTATTAGGCTTGATAGAAACTCAGAGAATTCCTGTAAGAACTGAGAATACGGACCGGGTGGCCTGTAAATTGTGATTAATAGAAATGAATGTTTATTTGTTCCTTGCTCAAGTATATTGAGTACAAGAACTTCAAAAGAAGAAAATGTAGGTCCTGCTTTCTGGTTCACGCCTAAAGCTTTAGCATGGATGGTTGCTATACCTCCACCCCGACCACTTAAACGAGGGCTGTGTGCATAGCTGTAGCCTGCGGGGGTGGCTTCATTTAGACTAAGGTAACTTTGTCCAAAACACATGGCCGCAAGTCCGATGACACGACTACAAAGTCAATCATTGAACTGCGGCTAAGGGTGTCCTGGTGCCATGTGCACTTATGGACATCCTTGTGTTCAAACATGGTGTTTGTGATGGACAAACTGTGGTTTGCACAGAAGTCCAAAAACTGAACACCACTGGGGTTCAGATCAGAGAGGCCATTCCTCCCAATCACACCCCTCCAGGTCTCATTGTCATTGCCTACGTGAGCGTTGAAGTCCCCCAGTAGGACAATAGAGTCTCCAGGAGGAGCACTTTCAAGTACCCCTCCCAAGGACTCTAAGAAGGCTGGGTACTCTGAACTGCTGTTCGGTGCATAAGCACAGACAGCAGTCAGGACCCGTTCCCCAACCCGAAGCCGTAGGGAAGCTACCCTCTCGTTCACCGGAGAAAACCCCAACATACAGGCACCGAGTCGAGGGGCTATGAGAAAGCCCACACCTGCCCGCCGCCTCTCACCATGGGCAACTCCAGAAAAGAATAAAGTCCAGCCCCTCTCAAGGAGATTGATCCCAGAGCCCAAGCTGTGTGTTGAGGTGAGCCCGACTATATCTAGCCGGTATCTCTCAACCTCGCGCACCAACTCAGGCTCCTTCCCCACCAGTGAGGTAACGTTCCAAGTTCCAAAAGCCAGTTTCAGCAACCAAGGATCAGAACGCCAAGGCCCATGCCTTTGGACACTGCCTGATCCACAACGCACCGAATTAGATACTATGACCAAATACCTAGAGGATACTCTTCAATCTACTTTAGACAGTGTAGCTCCATTAAAAAGCAAAATAGTATGGCAGAAAAAAACTCGCCCCTTGGTATAACGATTACACTCAAGCCAGACAACTAGAGCGAAAATGGCATCTGACTAAATTAGAAGTGTTCCAGTCTGCCTGGAAGGAGAGCCTTATAGACTATAGAAGAGCTCTTACTGCAGCTCAGCCTATCTCTCCTCTCTCATAGAAAACAATAAGAACAATCCCAGATTACAATTTAGCACAATTTCTAAACTAACAGAGAACAAAAGTCACTGAACCCCAGATGCCATCAGCCTATAGCAGCAATGATTTTATGAATTTCTTTAGTGATAAAATCGAAAAAATTAGACAGAAAATTCAGAACACACAGTTAAACTCCACAAACCTGCTGGCTTATAATTCCAGTCTAGACCCTGAGAATATTACAGTCACTGCACAGGCTAGAATCGTTTACATTACTTCAAGAAAATGAACTAGTTAAAATAGTTTCTTCTGCAAAATCATCTACCTGTATTTTGGACCCAATTCCTACAGGTCTACTCAAGGAAATCTTACCAGAAATAACCAAGCCTATTCCGTCAATAATAAACTCCTCTCTTAGTCTTGGATACATCCCAAAAACTCTTAAACTTGCAGTAATTAGACCCCTGGTTAAGAAAGCTAACCTCGATCCCTGTGAACTATCAAATTATAGACCCATCTCAAATCTCCCCTTTATATTTAAGATCCTGGAAAAAGTGGTAACCAAACAATTAAGCTCTTATTTGCATAGGAATAATCTATATGAAAAATTTCAGTCTGGTTTTAGGCCACATCACAGTACAGAAACAGCACAAGTAAAAATTATAAATGATCTTTTATTATTCACGGACCAAGGAAATGTGTCTTTGCTAGTCCTCCTTGACCTTAGTGCAGCATTTGACACAATAGACCACACTATCCTACTAGATAGACTAGAAAACCTTCCAGGGATAAGAGGAATACCTCTTTACTGGTTCAGATCCTACCTCACTGATCGATATCAGTTTGTTAATGTAAAGGGTGAATCATCTGTTCTTGCAAAAGTAATGTATGGTGTTCCACAAGGCTCTGTTTTAGGACCTATATTATTCACAATATATATGCTACCATTAGGCACCATTATCAGTAAACACGGCATAAATTTCCACTGCTATGCCGATGACACCCAGTTATATATATCAAGCAAACCGGATGATAAAATGAAACTTGGCAAGATTGAGGACTGTATAAAAGACATAAAAGATTGGATGTCAAGAAATTTTCTGCTACTTAACTCAGATAAAACAGAGGTCCTGCTTCTTGTTTCAAAATTAGCCAGAAACAAACTGTCTAACTCAACACTAAAACTTAACAATCTCTTAGTTGCATCAAGCTTATCTGTTAAAAATCTTGGTGTCATGATAGACGCTGATCTGTCCTTCGACACACATATGACTAATATCACTAGAACAGCCGTCCTGCAACTCTGCAATATCGCTAAATTAAGAAATGCATGATCTCTACAGGATGCAGAAAAGCTAGTTCATGCAGTCATTACTTCAAGGCTAGATTATTGTAATGCCCTGCTGTCTGGATGTCCCAGCAAAAGCCTTAACAAGCTTCAGCTGGTCCAGAATGCTGCAGCCAGAGTCCTCACAAGATCCAGAAAGTTCGACCATATTAGTCCAGTTTTATCAGCCCTGCACTGGTTAACAGTTAAATTTCGCATTGATTATAAAACTATATTACTGACTTATAAAGCTCTAAACGGGCTCGCCCCTCAGTACCTGAGTGAACTTTTCTCCTACTATGAACCATCACGCCTACTTAGATCACAAGGTGCTGCTCA
Organism: Pygocentrus nattereri; assembly: GCF_015220715.1. Classification (NCBI taxonomy): domain Eukaryota; kingdom Metazoa; phylum Chordata; class Actinopteri; order Characiformes; family Serrasalmidae; genus Pygocentrus; species Pygocentrus nattereri. The sequence continues at coordinate 40,437,290 of NC_051227.1, read as the reverse complement.
CTACTGGTACCTCGAATTAATAAAGTTACATCAGGGGGGAGAGCTTTCTCATACAAAGCCCCCCAGCTCTGGAATAATCTTCCTGTTAATATTCGGGAATCAGATACAGCCTCAGTCTTTAAGTCTTGGCTAAAAACTTACTTGTATAGTCAAGCAGCATTTGGTGATTGACCTGCTGGAGTCTCTGCTGCTCTGTTTTACTGTAATCTGTGGTCAGCCACTCTTTACAGAACTGGCTGCATTTATCTTTCCTTTGCCGAGATGATCAGCTGCCCATCCTGTGCGTCTGATGCTGCTGCCTCTTCTGCCTTGATTGGTGCTGCTGCTCACCAGCCTTCTGCACCAGTTTGACCACCACTGAGCTTCTTGCTTTACAATGCTGTGCAGTCCTCACCCTCAGATCTTTTCTTTTCCCACTTTACCATAATACTTCATACTAATAATGTTTGCTATCCGGTGTCGACCGTAGGAGGATGGGTTCCCCTTCTGAGTCTTGGTTCCTCTCAAGCTTTCTTCCTCTTTTAGAGTTTTTCCTTGCCACCGTCGCCGCTGGCTTGCTCATGGGGTCTCTGACCCAGATTTTTTTTTCTTTTCTTTTCTTTTCTCTTCTCTCTGTAATACTGATTGTTCTGTAAAGCTGCTTTGTGACAACACCTCTTGTAAAAAGCGCTATATAAATAAATTTTGTCTGCTTGCTTGCTTGATTGATCTTCAACTCACACCTCCGTCAGAACTTTGACCAGATATCGGGGGAGGTGAGGGACATTGACTCAGAATGGGCCATGTTCCGTTCCTCCATTGTTGAAGCGGGTGACTGTAGCTGTGGCCGTAAGGTAGTTGGTGCCTGTCGGGGCGGTAATACTCGAACCCGGTGGTGACACCCCAGGTGAGAGATGCCGTCAAGCTGAAGAAGGAGTCCTACCGGGCATGGTTGGCCTGTGGGACACCAGAGGCAGCTGGCAGGTATCGACAGGCCAAGTGATCTGTGGCTTCAATCGTCGCCAAAGCAAAAACCCATGTATGGGAGGAGTTTGGTGAGGCCTTGGAAAGTGACTAAGTCGGCTCCGAAAAGATTCTGGCAAACCGTCAGTCGACTCAGAAGGGGAAAGCAGTGTGCCACTAGCACTATATATAGTGGAGATGGTGTGCTGCTGACTTCGACTGAAGACGTCATTGGGCGGTGGAAGGAATACTTTGAGGACCTTCTCAATCCCACCGACACATTCTCCAGTGAGGAGGCAGAGTCTGGGGACACGGGAATAGGCTCGTCCATTACTGAGGCCAAAGTCGCTAAGGAAGTTAAGAAGCTCCTTGGCGGCAAGGCTCTAGGGGTGGATGAGATCCGTCCCGAGTTCCTCAAGGCTCTGGATGTTGTGGGGCTGTCTTGGCTGACACGCCTTTTCAACATTGCGTGGACATCGGGGGCGGTGCCACTGGATTGGCAGACTGGGGTGGTGGTGCCTCTTTTTAAAAAGGGGGACCGGAGGGTGTGTTCCAACTACAGGGGAATCACACTCCTCAGCCTCCCTGGTAAGGTCTATGCTGGGGTACTGGAGAAGAGAGTCCGGCTTATAGTTGAACCTCGGATCCAGGAGGAGCAGTGTAGGTTCTGCTCTGGTCGTGGAACACTGGACCAACTCTTCACCCTCTCCAGGATTCTGGAGGGTTCATGGAAGTTTGCCCAACCAGTCCACATGTGCTTTGTGGATCTGGAGAAGGCATTCGACTGTGTTCCCCGGAGTATTCTGTGGGAGGTGCTTCGGGAATATGCGGTAAATGGCTCTTTGCTACGAGCCATTCAGGCCCTGTAGAAACAAAGCAGGAGTTTGGTTCGCATGGCCGGCAGTAAGTCAGACTCGTTCCCAGTGAGAGTTGGACTCCGTCAGGGCTGCCCTTTGTCACCGATTCTATTCATAATTTTTATGGATAGAATTTCTAGGCGCAGTCAGGGGATGGAGGGTGTCCGGTTTGGTTACCTCAGGGTCACATCGCTGCTGTTTGCAGATGATGTGGTCCTATTGGGGACATCAGGCCGCGAACTTCAGCTTTTGCTGGATCGGTTTGCAGCAGAGTGTGAAGCGGCCGGGATGAGAATTCGTACCTCTAAATTTGAGACCATGGTTCTCAGGCGGAAAAGGTTGGAGAGCCCTCTCTGGGTCAGGGATAGGTTCTTGCCTCAAGTGGAGGAGTTCAAGTATCTCGGGGTCTTGTTCACGAGTGATGGTACAAGGGAGCGGGAGATTGACAGGCGGATTGGTGCTGGGTCAGCAGTGATGCGGGGTCTTTACCAGTCTGTTGTGGTAAAGAAAGAGCTGAGCCATAAGGCAAGACTCTCGATTTACCGGTCGATCTACGTTCCCACCCTCACCTATGGTCATGAGCTTTGGGTAATGACCGAAAGAATAAGATCGCGAATACAAGCGGCCGAAATGAGTTTCCTCCGCAGGGTGTCTGGACTCTCCCTTAGAGATAGGGTGAGAAGTTCAGTCATCCGGGAAGGACTCGGAGTAGAGCCACTGCTTCTCCACGTCGAAAGGAGCCAGCTGAGGTGGTTCGGGCATCTGGTTAGGATGCCTCCTGGACGCCTCCCTCGGGAGGTGTCACAGGCAAGTCCACCTGGGAGGAGACCCCGGGGAAGACCCAGGACATGGCATGATTATATTGCCCAGCTGGCCTGGGAGCGCCTCGGAGAGCTCGGCCCCCTTGGAGAGCTACTGGAAATGGCTGAGGAAAGGGAGGTCTGGGCCTCATTGCTTAGGATGCTGCCCCCGCGACCCGAAACCCGGAGAAGTGGAAGATAATGGAAGGATGGATGGATGGGTGGATGGATGGAATGTACTGTAAGCTTCATATGTCCATGTTTAAGCTAAACATGGTGTTAAAGTAAAAATAAACCATCATTATAAGTGCTAAGGGGGTAAAAATACTAATTAAAAGGGAAAATAAATGTGTGGTCAGGTGTTCATAATTATATGAAAGTCCATGAAATTATTGAGTTTACATGACAGAATTTATTTGTTTATTATTGGGAATGAGACAGTCACATATTCTTCATTCAAATATTTGGCATTCATATTGCAAAAATAGTTAAAATGCCCATTCCTAGTGCTAAAACCTTTGTGCAAGAGAGAGCCAGTGAAGCTCAACGGGTTGACATTCGTCCTGATGAGGCCCAGACCAAATTCAAATATCTTTTAATGAATGCCTTAAAAAAATCTAATATACAATTTATACAACCGAAATCTCTGGCCTAATTTTGATGCTGTTGTCTTACAGTGAGAACACAGTACAAATTATACCTGCCTTTATGTAGTGCTGCAGTAACATACTGTACAGATTGATTGTAATGCACAAAGGAAAACCTTTTATTGAGTAGTGCATTAGTGAATGCAGTGATTGCAGCTTGAGGCAAAACTTTTTTTTATTTTCTTTAAATTTTTTGGCACAAATAGAACTCCACAGGGGAAGTGGACAGCAAATTTTACATTATCAGAGCAACAAAGTTTTGCTTCCGTATCATCTTTTGTCTTAATGAATTTGCGCAAAGCTATGGCGAGTGATGTGGAGAAAGTTTTATTTCCTTTGACATGAGCTGACGTTGCACCTTGCAGCCAATTAGTATAACTTACTATTGCAATCCTGCTGCTGCAGAATGTCAAGAAACATGTAATAGGCATTTGAGAGTTTCTTGAATCATAAAATAAATGGTTAAATATGAGGATGTTTGTTTGAGTTTGGGAACCGCTGACGTAGATCTTTTTCTTTGGCTATTTTGATTTAAAAGTTGAAAAAGGTCAACTGGGCCCGCGTAGCATTTTTGTCCATGCCACAGAGCATCTGCACTTTTTAGGTGTGCTCATTGTGTCTCTCCACTCATTTATTCAGGTTTTACTTTGTCACCAAACTGTATGTTAAATAACCTGTCATTATTATCATCATCATCATCATCTTTATCATCACGTTTAATATGTTTTAAGACCCCTTTACAATAACAAACACAATATTGAAGCCTTTATAATGTTTGTCCATTATAAGTCATGTAACTACATAAATTTATGCATTTAAGTATGCAGGATTTATAAGAAGTGTTATTGAAAAACTTTACCTTTGTTTCACAGGCTGAAGATTAATAACCGATATTAATATACTAAATACTAAAGGCTGTTTTAGGAACCCACACACTGTTACTCGTCACATTACATAAGCTTTTACGTTTAAAGTTAAAACAAACATTCTGTAAACAACTGTGCATGCACTTAATCTTTTTAAAAGAATAAATGTGGACGTTTCTAGTGTTTTCTTTTTTTATGTTGTCATTGTAAGATAGCATACAAATAATGTATGTCATGTTATATGAAATATCTGATAGGATTTTGACAGAAACATGTTCAGTGGCAAACAAATTAATGATGAATATATCTTTTAAAGAGTGAGCTGGTACTTAAGCATTTTCCATCAGTAACTTAAAGGAAGCCACTCCAAAGATTCAGTTCAATTTGTAATTTTACTGAATGACACAAGATACAAATGATACACAAAATACGACTATGGGTATATACAAATTAAATAGCTAGGCAGAGATTTAAAAGGCATTTGAGAAGTTTTAATGTCTCAAAGTGTAATTGGTCGTCTGTTTTCAGATGAGATATGATTTTGTTTACATTTCATGTAGTATAGCAGGGCAGCATAGAATTTCTCATCTCTTAGGCCATAGACAAGTGGACTAACTGCCCTAGCGATGACACTGAATGTAATAAAGTTGAAAGAGCGGAGTGACTGATATAAAAGTATATCTAGCTCTATAATTACTTCTTCAATGTGGGAATAAATAATCTCAAGACTGCACAGGATAAGCTGAAACATATGTAGTGAGATGGTACGCAAACCTTTGCCTGCTGATATCTTGTCAACAGTGGCTGTCCGGACAGCAAGCACAATCATCAAATAGCAAAAGAACTCAGTGAGTAAAATTATGATAAAAAAACTAATATTCATTATTTCCCTCATTGTGCGATGCCATTGCTCTGGTGTCATGATCTCATAATAACAGAAGGTAGGCTCTAAAAAATATTCTTGCGAAACAGTTGCAACAAGGATAAACACATCCATAAATGGAAATATGTAGCTTATGATCCAGATGATAAGGATAGCAGTAAGAGTTCTGCTGGTTGTGGATATGGCACTGTGTCTCAGTGGCATGCAGATGGCCACATAGCGCTCCACACACATTGCAGTGATGGTTAGAGGTGTGCATGTTGAGACCGTCTCCATGAGCATGCACAATGGAATACAGAATGCCATCGGCATCAGCACAGAGCTGTAGGAGAGAATGACCACAAAGTCTGTCAGTATAAGAATAATCACATCGGTCAGTAAGGTGTGGGCGAACAGTATGTAACGTGTTTCAGTTCTGAAGGACTGTTTGCTGTAGAAGGTGAAAAGCATGAGGACATTGATGTAAACAAAAGGCCATACAAAAATCTGGGTTATGGCCAGTGATAAGTCCTTCCTTAGTGAGACAGAACTGACCAGCTGCAACTGGTGAAGGCTGCTGCTTTCATTCTGACTGTTATTACAGTCTGCTGTGCACATATCTAGGAGAAAAAAGTTTCAAAACAGCAGTGTGACAATTTAACAGACATCAGCAAAAGTCAAAGAAAACTTAGAAAACTCAAATATTTCCTGCTAATAATTGTAACTATACAGTACTACAGTGGTGCATAAGTAATGATGTAGTGCAATTAAAAAGTACATCTTATGCTATCACAAGCATATAACTACATTTGTGTTGTGACAGCAATGATAAAGAATGTTAAAAAATACATCAGAAGTGATATCTCCAGTAATATATCGACCTGTGGTAATGATATATATTTATAACCAGTGTCTGACCAGTCTCATTTTAATATGTAATTGTTGTCATCGGGGATTTGTAGTGTTTACTGTGTATGCGCTATAACTGGATAGTGGGGGAGTTAACCTTTGTACATGAATCATTTGTTAGTGCAACATATTCAGTTGAAAGTTAGAAGTGCGTAAAAATGAGAAAAATCCATGTATTTTAGACATAAAAAAGCAACATGATTGAAAAGCATCTAACACCACTTGTTCAGATGGATTACATGGACAAAGACTGATTTTTTTCCCTCTGAGAATACATATGTGACAAAAATTAAATATTACAAAAGTCCACCTTAAATGAGGGCGGTCGTGGGCTGGAGGTCAAGGAACCAGCCTCGTGACCAGAAGGTCGCCGGTTCGAGACCCAGAGCCGACAGCACATGACTGAGGTGTCCTTGAGCAAGACATCCAAACCCCAACTGCTCCCCGGGCGCTGCGGATTGGGCTGCCCACCTCTTCGGGCAAGTGTGCTCAATGCCCCTTGTGTGTGTGTGTGTGTGTGTGTGTGTGTGTGTGTGTGTGTGTGTGTGTGTGTGTGTGTGTGTATTCACTAGTGTGTATGTGGTGTTTCACTTCACGGATGGGTTAAATGTAGAGGTGAAATTTCCCCGTTGTGGGACTAATAAGGGTCTCTTAATCTAATTTTAAGTAGGCCTCTTTCTTGTCTTCTTCAGGGAAAGCATCAGGCTCTGTATGTTCTTTGTGAGTCACCACTCCCTGATCAAGTCTGATTTCAGCAGTTCCATCTATCCATCCATTATCTTCCGCTTCTCCGGGGTTCGGTTCGCGGGGGCAGCATCCTAAGCAATGAAGCCCAGACCTCCCTTTCCCCAGCCACTTCCACCAGCTCTCCAAGGGGGATTCCGAGGCGCTCCCAGGCCAGCTGGGCGATATAGTCGTGCCAGCGTGTCCTGGGTCTTCCCCGGGGTCTCCTCCCATGTGGACTCGCCTGTGACACCTCCCGAGGGAGGCGTCCAGGAGGCATCCTAACCAGATGCGCGAACCACCTCAGCTGGCTCCTCTCGACGTGAAGAAGCAGCGGCTCTACTCCGAGTCCCTCCCGGATGACTGAACTTCTCACCCTATCTCTAAGGGAGAGTCCAGACTCCCTGCGGAGGAAACTCATTTTGGCCGCTTGTATTCGCGATCTTATTCTTTCGATCATTACCCAAAGCTCATGACCATAGGTGAGGGTGGGAACGTAGATCGACCGGTAAATCAAGAGCCTTGCCTTATGGCTCAGCTCTTTCTTTACCAGAACAGACTGGTAAAGACCCCGCATCACTGCTGACCCAGCACCAATCCGCCTGTCAATCTCCCGCTCCCTTGTACCATCACTCGTGAACAAGACCCCGAGATACTTGAACTCCTCCACTTGAGGCAAGAGCCTATCCCCGACCCAGAGAGGGCTCTCCACCCTTTTCCGCCTGAGAACCATGGTCTCGGATTTAGAGGTACTGATTCTCATCCCAGCCACTTCACACTCGGCTGCAAACCGATCCAACGAAAGCTGAAGTTCGCGGCCTGATGTCCCCAATAGGACCACATCATCTGCAAACAGCAGCGATGTGACCCTGAGGTCACCAAACCGGACACCCTCCATCCCTTGACTGCGCCTAGAAATTCTATCCATAAAAATTATGAATAGAATCGGTGACAAAGGGCAGCCCTGACGGAGTCCAACTCTCACTGGGAACGAGTCTGACTTACTGCCGGCCATGCGAACCAAACTCCTGCTTTGTTTGTACAGGGCCTGAATGGCTCGTAGCAAAGAGCCATGTACCCCGTACTCCCGAAGCACCTCCCACAGAATACCCCGGGGAACACAGTCGAATGCCTTCTCCAGATCCACAAAACACATGTGGACTGGTTGGGCAAACTCCCATGAACCCTCCAGAATCCTGGAGAGGGTGAAGAGTTGGTCCAGTGTTCCACGACCAGGGCGGAACCCGCACTGTTCCTCCTGGATCCGAGGTTCGACTATAAGCCGGACTCTCTTCTCCAGTACCCCTGCATAGACCTTGCCAGGGAGGCTGAGGAGTGTGATTCCCCTGTAGTTGGAACACACCCTCCGGTCCCCTTTTTTAAAAAGAGGCACCACCACCCCAGTCTGCCAATCCAGTGGCACCACCCCCGATGTCCACGCAATGTTGAAAAGGCGTGTCAGCCAAGACAGCCCCACAACATCCAGAGCCTTGAGGAACTCAGGGCGGATCTCATCCACCCCTGGAGCCTTGCCACCAAGGAGCTTCTTAACTACCTTAGCGACTTCGGCCTCAGTAATGGACAAGCCTATTCCCATGTCCCCAGACTCAGCCTCCTCACTGGAGAACGTGTCGGTGGGATTGAGAAGGTCCTCAAAGTACTCCTTCCACCGCCCAATGACGTCTTCAGTCGAAGTCAGCAGCACACCATCTCCACTATATACAGTGCTAGTGGCACACTGCTTTCCCCTTCTGAGTCGCCTGACGGTTTGCCAGAATCTTTTCGGAGCCGACTTAAAGTCAGTTTCCAAGGCCTCACCAAACTCCTCCCATACACGGGTTTTTGCCTTGGCAACAACTGAAGCCGCAGATCGCTTGGCCTGTCGATACCTGCCAGCTGCCTCTGGTGTCCCACAGGCCAACCATGCCCGGTAGGACTCCTTCTTCAGCTTGACGGCATCTCTCACCTGGGGTGTCCACCACCGGGTTCGAGGATTACCGCCCCGACAGGCACCAACTACCTTACGGCCACAGCTACAGTCAGCCGCTTCAGCAATGGAGGAACGGAACATGGCCCATTCTGAGTCAATGTCCCCCACCTCCCCCACTATCTGGTCAAAGTTCTGACGGAGGTGTGAGTTGAAGATCAATCTGACAGGTTCTTCTGCTAGACGTTCCCAGCAAACCCTCACTATGCGTTTGGGCTTGCCTGGTCTGACCGGCATCTTCCCCCACCACCTGATCCAACTCACCACCAGGTGGTGATCAGTTGACAGCTCAGCTCCTCTCTTTACCCGAGTGTCCAAAACACATGGCCGCAAGTCCGATGACACGACTACAAAGTCAATCATTGAACTGCGGCCTAGGGTGTCCTGGTGCCATGTGCACTTATGGACATCCTTGTGTTCAAACATGGTGTTCGTGATGGACAAACTGTGGTTTGCGCAGAAGTCCAAAAACTGAACACCACTCGGGTTCAGATCAGAGAGGCCATTCCTCCCAATCACACCCCTCCAGGTCTCACTGTCATTGCCCACGTGAGCATTGAAGTCCCCCAGTAGGACAATAGAGTCTCCAGGAGGAGCACTTTCAAGCACCCTTCCCAAGGACTCTAAGAAGGCTGGGTACTCTGAACTGCTGTTCGGTGCATAAGCACAGACAGCAGTCAGGACCCGTTCTCCAACCCGAAGGCGTAGGGAAGCTACCCTCTCGTCCACCGGAGAAAACCCCAACATACAGGCACCGAGTCGAGGGGCTATGAGAAAGCCCACACCTGCCCGCCGCCTCTCACCATGGGCAACTCCAGAAAAGAATAAAGTCCAGCCCCTCTCAAGGAGATTGGACCCAGAGCCCAAGCTGTGTGTTGAGGTGAGCCCGACTATATCTAGCCAGTATCTCTCAACCTCGCGCACCAACTCAGGCTCTTTCCCCGCCAGTGAGGTAACGTTCCAAGTTCCAAAAGCCAGTTTCAGCAACCGAGGATCAGAACGCCAAGGCCCACGCCTTCGGACACTGCCCGATCCACAAAGCACCGAACCCCTACTACTGCCCCTCCCATTGGTGGTGGGTCGATGGGAGGGGGGACTCATGTAACTCCTTCGGGCTGGGCCCGGCCGGGCACCATGAGTAAATGCCCGGCCACCAGACGCTCGCTGGCGAGCCCCTCCCCCAGGCCTGGCTCCAGGGTGGGGTCCCGGTAACCCTGTTCCGGGCAGGGTACACAAGTCCTGCTTTTGTGTCTTCATAGGGGTTATTATGGATCACACTTTGTCTGACCTGTCACCTAGGACCAGTTTGCCATGGGAGACCCTACCAGGATCTTTTGCTCCAGACAACATAGCTCCTAGGATCATTCAAGCATGCAAACCCCTCCACCACGATAAGGTGGTGATCCAAGGAGAGGGATTTCAGCAGTTAAAGAGTCTTATCATGTAATGTTCAGAACATCTACAGGTACAGTCAGTTACAGTAGAGAGGCCCTCCTGGAGATCGGTAAAGTTCATCATGAACTTACCTTTAGCGTCTCAGACTTCAACTTTCTCTTACGCTCGCACTCCACCGGCACCAGCCGGCAAGTCCCAGCAGCACCGGCCTCAGGTGAGCAGCGCAGCCAACGAACAGAGCGGCCAAAGCGGGGCAAGAGAGGTGGGCTACATGTTAGGCTAAAGGCTAGGGCTACATGGTCACCGCTACCTAGCCTGTTGCTAGCTAATGTTCGCTCCCTCGAAAACAAGCTGGATGAGCTGAGGACCAGAATAACAACCCAGTGTGAGATCAGAGAGTGCTGTGCTCTTATCCTCACAGAGACCTGGCTCTCGGACAGCACACCAGACTCGGCGATCCAGCTGGAAACGCACTCCGTCCACCGCGGGAACCACACGGCAGCGTCGGGGAAGAACAAAGGCGGCGGTGTCTGCATCTACGTGAACAACAGGTGGTGTACAGATGTAAAGACTGTTGAAAAACATTGTTCAGCTGACTTAGAGCTGCTGATGGTGAAGTGCAGAGCCTTTTATCTGCCTAGAGATTTCAGCTCTGTGCACATTCTGGCTGCTTACATCCCGCCACGCGCGAACTCTGCCACGGCGCTAGGGCTGCTGCATGACGGCATCAGTAAACAAGAGACTGCGCACCCGGACGCCGCATTCATTGTTGCTGGTGACTTCATTCACTGCAACCTGAGGACTGTCCTCCCCAAGTATCATCAGCACGTGAGCTTTCCAACAAGGGAGAGTAACATACTCGACCAAGTTTACAGCAACGTGAGAGGGGCCTACAGGGCCGTGCCTCGGCCACACTTCGGACAGTCCGACCACTTCTCCATGTTCCTCTACCCAGCATACAGACAACTCCTCAAGCAAGCACTTCCAGTGAGTAAAACTATCAAAGTGTGGAATGAAGAAACTGACTTGGTGCTTCAGGACTGCTTTGACAGTACAGACTGGGATGTATTCAGAACTGCTGCTATGAATGAGGACTGTACTGTTGATCTAGAGGACTATGCTTCTGGGGTAATGCGCTACATCAGCAGCTGCATTGAAAGCGTTGTCCCTACAAGGCGCTGCAGAAAATACCCCAACCAGAAACCCTGGTTAAACGGTGAAGTTCAGTCCATGCTACGTGCCCGCCATGCTGCATTTCTCTCAGGCAGTGCTGAAGACTACAAAAGGTCCAGATATGACCTGCGTATCAAAGAGGCCAAGAGACAGTACAGGCTGAAGCTGGAGGCCTACTACACCACCACGGACTCCCGGCGCATGTGGCAAGGACTACAGCACATCACCCACTACCAGCAGACGAGCAGGGCAGCTACAAACAGCCACAACACGCTACCTGATGAGCTAAATGAGATTTATGCTCGCTTCGTGGTCCTCAACCCTGGTCGACCAAGAGACACTATGGCCACACGAAACACATCACTCACTGTGACATCAGTGGATGTGTGAAGGACCTTGAGGAGAATAAACCCACGGAGAGCAGCTGGCCCAGACAAAATCCCCAGGCGTGCACTCAGGGTTTGCTCATCAAAGAAAAGCATTGTGACCAGCCTAAATGACTATCGCCCTGTTGCACTCACCCCAATCGTGATGAAGTGCTTCGAGAGAATAGTCATGACTCACATCCAAGAGACCATTCCGAACACTATAGACCCTCTTCAGTTTGCATACCGACGGAACAGGTCCACAGACGACGCAGTGAACACAGCCCTTCACACAGCCCTCACACACCTGGAGGGCAAGGACACCTATGTCAGGATGCTCTTCATTGAGTACAGCTCAGCATTTAACACGGTCATCCCACACAAACTCTCAGAAAAGCTCCTCACTCTAAACCCTAACCCTAACCCTGTATGTTGGTGAGACAGAGGTGGAGAGTGTGAAAACCTTCAAATTCCTTGGCATCCACATCAGTGAGGATCTCACCTGGTTTCACAATACACACCTCATCATCCCAGCAGCGACTGAACTTTCTGAGAAGGCTGAGGAAATTTGGCATGCCAGCCAAAATTCTCAGCACCTTCTACAGGAGTACGATCGAGAGTGTTCTTACCAGCTCCATCACGGTCTGGTATGGAAACTGCACTGCTCAGGACAGGAAGGCTTTCCAGTGTGTAATCAAAACTGCCCAGTCCATCTCAGGAGCAGCCGTTCCCTCACTACAGGACATTTATCACACCAGGGTCATCAGAAGGGCACAAAACATCATCAGGGACAGTACACACCCCCAGCACAGACTCTTCACACTCCTACCTTCAGGCAGACGTTACAGGAGTGTGAAGTCCAGGACAACTAGACTGACCAACAGTTTCTATTCACAGGCCATCAGGCTGGTGAACACCTCACTAACTACCTCTTCCCCCCTCCCAATCTGAACTGATTTAAACTTGCACTCAAAAACTGCACCTTACCTGCACTGTACTGCTGCTGTTAGAACAATACTGTTTACATCTATTACTGCACAGAGTAACATTGGTTACTGTTTACTGTTTACATCTGTTTTAATCTGTCACTTGATGCACTTTATGAACAGCTGCTACACTTGTACATGACAATAAAACTCTTGAATCTTGAATCTTGAAGGTACACTTGGTAGTTCTACAATTACAGTTGACCATCTGTTTCTCTGCATACTTTGTTAGCCCTATTTTACTTTGTTCTTCAGTGGTCAGGACCCCCATGGACCCTCACAAAGCAGGTACTATTTGGGTGGTGGATCATTCTCAGCACTGCAGTAACACTGATGTAGTGGTAGTATGAATCAGACAGAGCAGTGCTGCTGGAGTTTTTAAACACCTCAGTGTCGCTGCTGGACTGAGAATAGTCCACCAACCAAGAATATCCAGCCAACAGCGTCCTGTGGGCAGCGTCCTGTGACCACTGATGAAGGACTGAGGATGACCAACACAAACTGTACAGCAGCAGATGAGCTGTCATCTCTGACTTTACATCTACAAGGTGGACGGGCAAGGTAGGAGTGGATACAGTGTTTAAAAACTCCAGCAGCACTGCTGTGTCTGATATTGTTAATAGGTTTTATTGATCATTCTACTTTATTTAGGCTCTTCATTAATTTGCAGGATTGCAGGAAACCAGCCATTAGTGGTGTACTTTGTGTACTTCTGGTGCCGGTCCCAAGCCCGGATAAATGGTGAGGGTTGCGTCAGGAAGGGCATCCGGCGTAAAACTTGTGCCAAAACTATCATGTGGATCACAAATATGATTGCCATACCGGATCGGTCGAGGCCCGGGTTAACAACGACCGCCTCTGGTGCTGTTGACCAGCAGGGTGCTGGTGGAAATTGGACTACTGTAGGTCGAAGACCATCAAAGAGGAGAGGAGGAAGGCAGGTTAGAAGGCAGCGAGAGATTAGGAAAGGCAGGATTGTGGAGGTTAGAGTAGGGACAATGACTGGTAAAGGCAGAGAGCTTGCCGACATGATGGAGAGAAGGAAGGTAGATATTCTGTGTGTTCAGGAGACCAGATGGAAAGGAAACAAGGCCAGGAACATTGGAGGTGGATTCAAACTGGTCTATCATGGTGTAGAGAGGAAGAGAAATGGAGTAGGGATAATCCTAAAGGAACAGCTTGGGAAAAGTGTTCTGGATGTAAAGAGAGTGTCAGACAGGATCAAGAGCCTGAAGTTGGAGGTTGATGGTGTAATTTTGAATGTGGTCAGTTCATATGCACCACAGGTTGGTTGTCAGTTAGAGGAGAAAGCGGAATTTTGGAGTAAGATGGATGAAGTGGTAGATGGTGTCCCTAGAGAGGAGATTGGTGCAGACTTCAATGGACATGTTGGTGAAGGGAACAGAGGGGATGAAGAGGTGCTGGGTATGTATGGTGTGAAAGACAGAAATGCAGAAGGTCAGATGGTTGTAGATTTTGCAGAGAGAATGGAAATGGCTGTGGTGAACACGTATTTTCAGAAGAGGGAAGAACACAGGGTGACATACAAGAGTGGAGGGAGGTGCACACAGGTGGATTATATCCTTAGCAGGAGATGCCACCTAAAGGAGATTGGAGATTGTAAAGTGGTGCCAGGGGAAATTGATTAGAAACAAAGAAGAGGAAGAGAGTGAAAACAGAGCCAAAGATTAGATGGTGGAAGCTGAAGAAGTAGGATGGTTGCAGGCAGTTCAGGGAAAAATTGCAACAGGCCCTTGGGGGCAGTGAGGAGCTACCTGAGGACTGGGAAACTACAGCTAAGGTGGTGAGAGAAACAGAAAAAATGTGTTGGGTGTTTCGTCTGGTCAGAGGAAAGAAATAAGGAAAGTTGGTGGTGGAATGAGGAAGTCCAGGAGAGTATTCAGAAGAAGACGGCAGCTAAGAAAAAGTGGGATAACCAGAGAGATGAAGGAAGTAGGCAGGAGTTCTGTGAGGCTAGTCGCATAGTGAAAAGAATGGTGGCAAAGGCAAAGGCTCAGGCCTATGATGAGCTGTGTGAGAGACTGGACAGTAAAGAAGGAGTAAAGGACTTGTATCGTTTGGCTAAACAGAGAGATAGAGCTGGAAAGGATGTACAGCAGGTTAGGCTGATAAAGGATAGAGAGGGAAATGTACTAGTGAGTGAACAGAGAGTGTTGAGTAGATGGAAGGAATACTTTGAAGAACTAATGAATGAGGAAAACGAGAGAGAGAGGAGGACAACGGGGGAGAGATAGTGGATCGGGAAGTGCAGAGAATTAGTAAGGTCGAAGTGAGGACAGCTTTAAAACGGATGAAGAATGGAAAGGTAGTTGGTCCAGATGACATACCTGTGGAGGTATGGAGATGTTTAGGAGAGAAGGCTGTGGACTTTTTAACCAGGTTGTTTAACAAAATCCTGGAGAGTGAGAGGATGCATGATGAGTGGAGAAGCAGTGTACTGGTCCCCATTTTTAAGAACAAGGGTGATGTGCAGAGTTGCAGTAATTTCAGAGGTATAATGTTGATGAGCCACACCATGAAGGTATGGGAAAGAGTTGTTGAAGCAAGGCTAAGGCGAGAGGTTCAGATCAGTGAGCAGCAGTTTGGTTTCATGACCAGAAAGAGCACCACAGATGCAATGTTTGCATTGAGAGTGTTGCTAGAGAAGTACAGAGAAGGTCAGAAGGAGCTGCATTGTGTCTTTGTGGATCTAGAGAAGGCAGATGATAGGGTGCCAAGACAGGAACTGTGGTACTGTATGAGGAAGTCAGGTGTAGCTGAAAAGTATGTTAGGGTGGTGCAGGACATGTATGAGGATAGTGAGACAGTGGTGAGGTGTGCAGTTGGAGTGACAAATGGTTTCAAGGTGAAGGTGGGGTTACATCAGGGATCAGCTTTGAGCTGATGTGTGACAGAAGGATAGCAGCAAGAGTGAAAGGGAAGGTTTACAAGACAGTAGTGCGTCCTGCTATGATGTATGGTTTGGAGACTGTGGCTCTGTCTAAAAGACAGGAGGCTGAGCTGGAGATGGCGGAGATGAAGATGCTGAGATTTTCGTTGGGAGTGACAAGGATGGACAAGATTAGAAATGAGCAGATCAGAGGGACAGTGAAGGTGGAGCAGTTTGGAGATAAAGCCAGAGAGGCCAGGTTGAGATGGTTTGGACATGTGTTGAGGAGGAATAGTGGATATATTGAGCAAGGAATGTTGGAGATGGAGCTGCCGGGCAGAAGGAGAAGAGGTAGACCTCAGAGAAGGTTTATGGATGTAGTGAAGGTGGAGATGGTTGGTGTAAAAGTAGAGGAGGCAGTGGATAGGGCAAGATGGAGGCAGATGATCCGCTGTGGCGACCCCTGAAGGGAGCAGCCGAAAGAAGAAGAAGATTAATTTGCAGGATTCCTAGATGCATGCTTCCGCCCTCTACCACCTGAATAGGTTTGATTTCCGGCCCTCTCCCACAACACTGAAGATTAGTCCTGCACCACAAGGTATTGTTTTGGATCTGGTCAGTCATGTGGGAGACTGTCGTATTGCAGACCCCTACTGACCAGAAAGATAAACATTAACGTTAGCTACCTAGCCACAGGCCCTGGAGCTATACAATAAAATACAACAATACAATAAATACAATAAATAAAACAGACAATAGACACAATAAACAGGACAGTGCAGCGCCGACACAGCACTTATTTCTGAACCGGAGGTAGGATTGTGGAATGAGGTGCAAAGATTATTTATCATACTGTGATCTGAGTTTATGCATTTAGATAACATATGAGCACACCAGTTCCCAAGGTCAGATATACACAGTACTTGGAAGGATGGATGATCTTCTCAGCTGTCCTCACTATACGCTGTAGGGTCTTGCGGTCTGAGGCGGTGCAATTCCCAAACCAGGCGATGATGCAACTGCTCAAGATGCTCTCCATGGACCCCCTATAGAACATGGTGAGGATAGGAGGGGGGAGATGAGCCTTCTTCAGTCTCCGCAGGAAATGGAGGCGCTGCTGGGCTCTCTTGGTTAAGGAGTTGGTGTTGAGGGACCAGGTGAGGTTCTCTGTGATGTGGACACCAAGGAACTTGGTGCTCCTGACGATTTCCACAGCAGAGCCTGTGATTTTCAGTGGGGGTTGGTCACCTCACACTCTTCAGAAGTCAACAACCATCTCCTTAGTTTTGTCCAGATTCAGAGAGAGGTTGTTGATTCTGCACCTCCTCTCTGTACGCTGACCCATCATTCTTGCAGACCCCAGTTGTGTCATCAGCGAATTTGATGATGAGGTTTGAACTGTACTTTGCAGTACAGTCGTGAGTCAGCAGAGTAAACAGCAGCGGACCGAGCACACAGCCCTGAGGGGCACCGGTGCTACTGATTTTGACTAATTGAGGTCTCTCAGTCAGGAAATCCAGGACCCAGTTACAGAGGGAGGTGTTCCAGCCTAGCAGGCTCAGGTTTTCATTTAGCTGCTGAGTGATGATGGTGTTGAATGCTGAATTGAAGTCTATGAACAGTATTCTGACATAGGTGTCACTGTTGCCCAGGTGGCCGAGAGAGTGTGATGGAGATGGTGTCGTCTGTTGAGTGGTTGGGGCGATATGCAAATTGCAGTTGGTCCAGTGAGGTGGGGGGGGGGGTGCTGGTCTTTGATGTGCCTCATGGCAAGCTGCTTGAAGCACTTCATTATGATGGGAGTGAGTGCAACGGGACGGTAGTCATTGAGGCAGGACACTGGAGACTTTTTGGCACATGGATGATGATGGTGGACTTGAAGCACAATGGAACGCCTGAAGTGTTCAGAGAGATGTTGAATATGTCCGTGAGAACGTCAGCCAGCTGTTCAGTGCATTCTCTGAGCACTCTGCCCGGTATGCTGTCAGATCCTCAGGCTTTTCGTGGTTTGATTCTGTGCAGAGTTCTGTGCACAGCAGCAGTGGATAGACACAGTACCTGTTCATTTGAAGAAGGTGTGGACTTCCTCACTGTCGTGCCATTCTGTGCTTCAAACTGAGCGCTTTGCCTCTCTGATGGTCCAGGAAAGCTTGGCTATTGCTATCCTGAGGCTATCCCGAGACGATTAAGAGGTATCGCCAACTACACTATATGGACGAAAGGATTGGGACACCTACACATTACACCTACAGGAGCTTCCTATAGGCATTAATGTGGAAGCGTTTCCACTCTTCTGAGAAAGCTTTCTACAAGATTTTGGAGCGTGTCTGTGTGTATAACCCTATTCAGAAGAGCATTTTTGAGGTCAGACACAGATTTTGGATGAGAGGGCCTGGCTCACATTGTCTGTTTTAGTTAATCCCAAAGGTGTTTGAAAGGGTTGATGTCAGGGTTCTGTGGAGGCCAGTCAAGTTCTTCCACACCAACTCACCCATCCATCATCGTTGCCCACTAGTCCAAACAGGGTCACGGTAGCAGTTGGGAGAGCAGAGAATCCCAGATGACCCTGTCCCCTGCAACTTCCTCCAGCTCATTCCCGGGGACCCCAAGCGGCTCCCAAGCCAACTTGGAGACATAATCCCTCCAGCGGGTCCTAGGGCGACCCTGGGGTCTTGTTTCGGTGCCTGGAACACCCCCACCGGGAGGCGTCCAGGGGGCATCCGGATCAGATGCCCGAACCACCTCAGCTGGCTCCTCTCAATGCGGAGGAGTAGCGGCTCTACTCTGAGCTCCTTCTGGATGACCGAGCTCCTCACTCTATCGCAGAGCGTGTAGCCCGCCACCCGACGAAGAAAGCTCATTTCCACCGCTTGTATTCGCGATCTCGTTCTTTCGGTCATTACCCACAGCTCACGACCATAGGTTAGGGTTGGGATGTAGACTGACCGGTAAACAGAGAGCTTCGCCTTTTGGCTCAACTCCCTCTTCACCACTACAGTCCGGTACAGTGACCGCATTACTGCTGCCGCCTGTCCCAGCCTATGGCCGATCTCACGATCCCTCTTCCCGTCACTCGTGAACAAGACCCCAAGATACTTAAACTCCTCCACCTGGGGCTGGTCCTTTCCCCTTACCTGGAGTGGGCATGCCATCCTTTTCCGGGCCAAGACCATGGACTCAGACTTGGAGGTGCTGATCCGCATACCAACCGCTTCACACTCAGCTGCAAACCACTCCAGCGAGCGTTGGAGGCATCCATGTGATTCCACCAAAAGAACAACATCATCTGCAAATAGCAAAGACGCCACCCTCCGGCCTCCACACATAATGCCCTCCTGACCCCGGCTACGCCCTGACACACTGTCCATGAATATCATGAACAAGAGTGGAGACAGAGCACAACCCTGGTGAAGTCCAACGCTAACCCTGACAGAGTCTGACTTAATGCCGAGTATACGGACACAGCTCTCACTCCAGGAGTACAGAGATTGGATAGCCCGGAGTAGTAGCCCCGGCACACCATACTCCCGGAGGACCTCCCACAAGATATCTCGAGGAACACGGTCATAAGCCTTCTCCAAGTCCACAAAACACATGTAGACTGGGTTGGCAAACTCCCATGCCCCCTCAACAATCTGTGAGAGGGTGAAAAGCTGATCCATTGTTCCACGGCCGGGACGGAATCCACATGGTTCCTCCTCAATCTGAGGTTCAACTATCGGTCGGAGTCTCCTTTCCAGCACCTTTGCATAGACTTTCCCAGGGAGGCTGAGCAGTGTGATACCCCAATAATTGGCACACACCCTCCAGTCCCCCTTTTTAAAAAAAAGGGACCACCACCCCAGTCTGCCAGTCCAAGGGTACTGTTCCCTAGGTCCATGCAATATTGCAAAGGCATGTTAGCCATGACAGCCCCACAATATCCAGAGCCTTAAGCATTTCTGGACGAATCTCATCCACCCCCGGTGCCTTACCACTGAGGAGCTTACCAACTACCTCAGTGACCTCCACCAGGGAAATGGAACTTGACACCCCAGAAGCCTCTGGCCATGACTCCTGTGAGGGAGGCACGTCTCCCGGATTAAGAAGTTCCTCAAAGTGCTCCTTCCACCGACCGTCAATATCCTCATTCGAAGTCAGAGTTTCTCCACCCTTGCCGAATACAGCTTGGGCGCAGCCACCCCGACCCCTCCTGAGTCGCCGGACAGTTGTCCAGAACCTCTTTGAGGCCGAACAAAAGTCTTTTTCCAAGGCCTCACTAAACTCCTCCCATGCCCTGGATTTTGCTTCTGCCACCGTTGCAGCTGCCACCTTTTTTGCCTGTCGGTACCTATCTGCTGAATCTGGACTCCTTCGGGCCAACCAGTCCCTAAAGGCCTCTTTCTTCAGCTTGACGGCCTCCCTCACCACCGGTGTCCACCAGGAGGTTCTTGGGTTACCACCCCGACAGGCCCCCACAAGCTTTTGGCCACAGCTACGCCTGGCAGCTTCCACAATGGAGGTTTTGAACAGGGTCCATTCAGACTCCATGTCCCCTACCTCCCCTGGGACGTGAGAGAAGCTCTCCCGGAGGTGGGAGTTGAAATCATTCCGAACAGGGGCCTCTGAAAGTCGTTCCCAGCACAACCTCACTATTCGCTTGGGCCTACCAGGTCTGACCATCAGTCTTCCCTGCCATCTGATCCAACTCGCCACTAGATGATGATCAGTTGACAGCTCAGTACCTCTCTTCACCCTAGTGTCCAGAACATATGGTCCCAAGTCAGATGAAACAACAACAAAGTCGAACATTGACCTTTGACCCAAGGAGCTCTGGTACCATGTACACTTATGAACATCCTTGTGTTCGAACTTGGTGTTCGTTATGGACAATCCATGCCTGGCACAGAAGTCCAATAACAACTCACCATTCGGGTTTAGATCGGGCAGGCCGTTCTTCCCAATCACGCCTCTCCAGGTCTCCCAGTCATTGCCAACGTGAGCATTGAAGTCTCCCAGTAGGACTATGGAGTCTGTAGGCGGGACCCTTTCCAGAACCCCGCCCACTCACTCCAGGAATGCTGAATACTCTGACCTGCTGTTTGGTGCATACGCACAGACAACAGTCAAAGTTTTCCTCTCTGCAATTTTAATTCGCATTGAGGCGACCCTCTCGTCCACTGGGACAAACTCCAACTGCCTGGTCACCAGCCGGGGACTTGTGAGTATCCCCACACCCGCCCGGCGCCTCTCACCCTGTGCAACCCCTGAGTTTGAGCGAGACCAACCCCTATCCAGGAGTTTGGTTCCAGAGCCGACACTGTGGGTGGAGGTGAGCCCAACTATATCTAGTTGGTACCTCTCAACCTCCTGCACAAGTTCCGGCTCCTTCCCCCCCACTGAGGTTACATTCCATGTACCAAGAGCTAGTTTCTGCTGCAGGGGCCTAGGCCAACTAGGGCCTCCCCGCAATCTCCCACTGCCAATATGGTACTGCACCGCTCCCCCATGCTGGACCTTGCGGGTGGTGGGCCCACATGGCCTCCCCACGTTGCCTCTTCGGGCTGAGCCCGGCCGGATTACGTGGGCTGCCCGGCCACCAGGTGCTCGCCGTGGAACACTACCCCCAGGCCTGGCTCCAGGGGTAGGTCCCGGTGACCCTTTCCCGGGCAGGGTACACGATTTTTTATGTACAATATGCATGGAGAATAAACTTTGGATCGTGTTAGTCTGGGTCTTCACTCCAGACCTGTTCGCCCTGGGAGACCCTACCAGGAGCATATTGCTCCCGACGACTTAGCTCTGAAGATCCCTAGACCACACAAGCCCTTCCACCACGACAAGGCCCCGATTCAGGAAGGGCAAACTCACCCAGCCTTGCCTTTATGGAGATTGCTTTGTGCACTTGAGCTGTCATGCTGGAACAGAAAAGGGCCTTTCCCAAACTGTTCCCACAAAGTTAGAAGCACACAGTTGTCCAAAATGTGGGCCAAGGCCAATCTCTGAAATACATCCCCATATCATTGTCTCTCCTCCACAAAACTTACTACACTTGGCACAATTTAGACATCCAGGTAACATTTCCCAGCGTTCACCAAACACAGACTTATCCATCAGACTGCCAGACAGAGAAGCGCAGCCATGGAAATCCATTTTGTGAAGCTCCTAATACACCCTTCTTTTATTGATATTGCTTCCAGAGGCAGTTTGTAGCTCTGTAGTGAGTGATTCAACAGAGGATGAGCACTGTGTGCTTTACCAGCCCCACTCTGTGAGTTTGTGTGGTCTACCACTTCATGGCTAAGCTGTTGTTGCTCCTAGATGCTACAATTTCACAATTATACCACTTACCATTGTCCAGGGCAGACCTAGCAGGTCAAGAATCAAAAACTGACTTGTGGCAGAGGTGGCATCATATGACAGTGCCATGTTTAAAGCCACTGATCTCATCATGATTCTACGGTCAGTGCTTGTCTATAAAGAGTGCAAGGCCGAGTGCTTAATTTTATACATCTAGCGATGAGTGTGGCTGAAACACACAAACTACTTTTGCTCGTATAGTGCATGTCTGACTGATGGCCGTCTTCTGTCATCTCTCTGTTGCTTCCCGTCTCCTGTGAAAATTTGGACTCAAACACACTGTGAAGACTACACACATGGTCAACACACACATGCTTAATGCATAAAGGGGAGGAACCCTCTATAGCAGAAGTTAACAGTAGCCTAAAAGAATATATTGTTTGAATGTACTGTAAGCTTCATATGTGCATGTTTAAGCTAAACATGTTGTTAAAGTAAAAATAAACCATCATTTTAAGTGCTAAGGGGTTAAAAAATACTAATTAAAAGTGAATGTCCATGAAGCAGTAGATATAAATGTGCGGTCACGTGTTCAAATTTATATGAAAGTCCATGAAATTATTGAGTTTACATGACAGAATTTATTTGTTTATTATTGGGAATGAGATAATATTTTGACATTCAAATTGCAAAAATAGTTAAAATGCCCATTCCTAGTGCTAAAACCTTTGTGCAACAGACAGCCAGTGAAGCTCAACGGGTTGACATTCGTTTTCATCTTTCATCTTTTAATTAATGCCTTAAAAAAATCAAATATACGATTTATACAACCGAAATCTCTGGCCTAATTTTGATGCTGTTGTCTTACAGTGAGAACATAGTACAAATTATACCTGCCTTTATGTAGTGCTGCAGTGACGTACTGTAGAGATTGATTGTAATGCACAAAGGAAAACCTTTTATTGAGTAGTGCATTAGTGAATGCAGTGATTGCAGCTTGAGGCAAAACTTTTTTTATTTTATTTAAATTTTTTGGCACAAATAGAACTCCACAGGGGAAGTGGACAGCAAATTTTACATTATCAGAGCAACAAAGTTTTGCTTCCGTATCATCTTTTGTCTTAATGAAGTTGCGCAAAGCTATGCTGTGTGATGTGGAGAAAGTTTTATTTCCTTTGACATGAGCTGACGTTGCACCTTGCAGCCAATTAGTATAACTTACTATTGCAATTCTGCTGCTGCAGAATGTCAAGAAACATGTAATAGGCATTTGAGAGTTTCTTGAATCATAAAATAAATGGTTAAATATGAGGATGTTTGTTTGAGTTTGGGAATCGCTGACGTAGATCTTTTTCTTTGGCTATTTTGATTTAAAAGTTGAAAAAGGTCAACTGGGCCCACGTAGCATTTTTGTCCATGCCACAGAGCATCTGCACTTTTTAGGTGCGCTCATTGTGTCTCTCCACTCATTTATTCAGGTTTTACTTTGTCACCAATCTGTATGTTAAATAACCTGTCATTATTATCATCATCATCATCATCTTTATCATCACGTTTAATAAGTTTTAAGACCCCTTTACAATAACATACATAATATTGAAGCCTTTATAATGTTTGTCCATTATAAGTCATGTAACTACATAAATTTATGCATTTAATTATGCAGGATTTATAAGAAGTGTTATTGAAAAACTTTACCTTTGTTTCACAGGCTGAAGATTAATAACTGATATTAATATACTAAATACTAAAGGCTGTTTTAGGAACCCACACACTGTTACTCATCACATTACATAAGCTTTTACGTTTAAAATTAAAACAAACATTCTGTAAACAACTGTGCATGCACTTAATCTTTTTAAAAGAATAAATGTGGACATTTCTAGTGTTTTCTTTTTTTATGTTGTCATTGTAAGATAGCATACAAATAATGTATGTCATGTTATATGAAATATCTGATAGGATTTTGACAGAAACATGTTCAGTGGCAAACAAATTAATGATGAATATATCTTTTAAAGAGTGAGCTGGTACTTAAGCATTTTCCATCAGTAACTTAAAGGAAGCCACTCCAAAGATTCAGTTCAATTTGTAGTTTTACTGAATGACACAAGATACAAATGATACACAAAATACGACTATGGGTATATACAAATTAAATAGCTAGGCAGAGATTTAAAAGGCATTTGAGAAGTTTTAATGTCTCAGAGTATAATTGGTCCTCTGTTTTCAGATGAGATATGATTTTGTTTACATTTCATGTAGTATAGCAGGGCAGCATAGAATTTCTCATCTCTTAGGCCATAGACAAGTGGACTAACTGCCCTAGCGATGACACTGAATGTAATAAAGTTGAAAGAGCGGAGTGACTGATATAAATGTATATCTAGCTCTATAATTACTTCTTCAATGTGGGAATAAATAATCTCAAGACTGCACAGGATAAGCTGAAACATATGTAGTGAGATGGTACGCAAACCTTTGCCTGCTGATATCTTGTCAACAGTGGCTGTCCGGACAGCAAGCACAATCATCAAATAGCAAAAGAACTCAGTGAGTAAAACTATGACAAAAAAACTAATATTCATTATTTCCCTCATTGTGCGGTGCCATTGCTCTGGTGTCATGATCTCATAATAACAGAAGGTAGGCTCTAAAAAATATTCTTGCGAAACAGTTGCAACAAGGATAAACACATCCACAAATGGCTTGATGTAGCTTATGATCCAGATGATAAGGAAAGCAGTAAGAGTTCTGCTGGTTGTGGATATAGCACTGTGTCTCAGTGGCATGCAGATGGCCACGTAGCGCTCCACACACATTGCAGTGATGGTTAGAGGTGTGCATATTGAGACCGTCTCCATGAGCATGCAAAATGGAATACAGAATGCCATCGGCATCAGCACAGAGCTGTAGGAGAGAATGACCACAAAGTCTGTCAGTATAAGAAAAATCACATCAGTCAGTAAGGTGTGGGCGAATAACATGTAACGTGTTTCAGTTCTAAAGGACTGTTTTCTGTAGAAGGTGAAAAGCATGAGGACATTGATGTAGACAAAAGGCCATACAAAAATCTGGGTTATGGCCAGTGATAAGTCCTTCCTTAGTGAGACAGAACTGACCAGCTGCAACTGGTGAAGGCTGCTGCTTTCATTCTGACTGTTATTACAGTCTGCTGTGCACATATCTAGGAGAAAAAAGTTTCAAAACAGCAGTGTGACAATTTAACAGACATCAACAAAAGTCAAAGAAAACTTAGAAAACTCAAAGATTTCCTGCTAATAATTGTAACTATACAGTACTACAGTGGTGCATAAGTAATGATGTAGTGCAATTAAAAAGTACATCTTATGTTATCACAAGCATATAACTACATTTGTATTGTGACAGCAATGATAAAGAATGTTAAGAAAAATACATCAGAAGTGATATCTCCAGTAATATATCGACCTGTGGTAATGATATATATTTATAACCAGTGTCTGAGCAGTCTCATTTGAATATGTAATTGTTGTCATCAGGGATTTGTAGTGTTTACTGTGTATGTGCTATAACTGGATAGTGGGGGAGTTAACCTTTGTACATGAATCATTTGTTAGTGCAACATATTCAGTTGAAAGTTAGAAGTGCGTAAAAATGAGAAAAATCCATGTATTTTAGACATAAAAAAGCAACATGATTGAAAAGCATCTAACACCACTTGTTCAGATGGATTACATGGACAGAGAGTGATTTTTCTCCCTCTGAGAATAAATATGTGACAAGAATTAAATATTACAAAAGTGCACTGTAAATGGGGGCAGTCGTGGGCTGGAGGTCAGGGAACCAGCCTCGTGACCGGAAGGTCACCGGTTCGATTCCCAGAGCCGACAGCACATGACTGAGGTGTCCTTGAGCAAGACATCCAACCCCCAACTGCTCCCCGGGCGCTACAGATTGGGCTGCCCACCTCTTTGGGCGAGTTTATGTGGTGTTTCACTTCACGGATGGGTTAAATGCAGAGGTAAAATTTCCCCGTTGTGGGACTAATAAGGGTCTCTTAATCTAATCTTAAGTAGGCCTCTTTCTTGTCTTCTTCAGGGAAAGCATCAGACTTTGTATGTTCTTTATGAGTCACGACTCCCTAATCAAGTCTGATTTCAGCAGTTAAAGAGTCTTATCATGTAATGTTCAAATAGCCGCTGAAATTTGATGACTTTGTTGTGAAGAAAAAAATATATACCTGCACATGTAAAGCTAAATCCCTTATAGAACTCTCTTTACTTATTCTCCCATATGTCACATGACTCAACAGGTTTAGCAAGTGTGAAACCCATTATGGCTGTACATAACAGACTTCACCAGAAGTGCAAAATACAGTATTATTTACACAAAGTGCAGAAGGATGGTATAGTGTTAAAAATATATAGCTCTTCATATATTAATATAATATATATACAACGTGAGTGGAGAGCATACAGTGAGGTACACCTGTGTGTCCTGTGAGAGTAGCATACGTAAAAGATGAGTATGCAGAGTAATGTACACTAATTGTTGGTACAAATGTGAATAGTGCAGTAATAGACTGTGCATATATGAATAGTACAGTAATACTAGGATATACTCCTATCAGGCATAACATTGTGACCATTTCCTTATTTCTGTGCTCACTGTCCAATTTATCAGCTTCAGTTACTATATAGGTTTTCCAAGATGTATATTCCAAGATATATATATTTTCCAAGATGGCGCCCACCGTGGCAGACGTCTTTGCGTGCTCCTCCTGCAATCGACGCTATTTATTACTTATTTTAACTTTAGTATTTATTTTAAGTGTACAGAACATCTACGGGTACAGTCAGTTACAGTAGAGAGGCCCTCCGGGAGATCGGTAAAGTTCATCATGAACTTACCTTTAGCCTCTCAGACTTCAACTTTCTCTTACGCTCGCACTCCACCGGCACCAGCCGGCAAGCCCCAGCAGCCCCGGCCTCAGGTGAGCGGCGCAGCCAACGAACAGAGCGGCCAAAGCGGGGCAAGAGAGGTGGGCTACATGTTAGGCTAAAGGCTAGGGCTACACGGTCACCGCTACCTAGCCTGTTGCTAGCTAATGTTCGCTCCCTCGAAAACAAGCTGGATGAGCTGAGGACCAGAATAACAACCCAGTGTGAGATCAGAGAGTGCTGTGCTCTTATTCTCACAGAGACCTGGCTCTCAGACAGCACACCAGACTCGGCGATCCAGCTGGAAATGCACTCCGTCCACCGTGGGGACCGCACGGCAGCATCGGGGAAGAACAAAGGCGGCGGTGTCTGCATCTACGTGAACAACAGGTGGTGTACGGATGTAAAGACTGTTGAAAAACATTGTTCAGCTGACTTAGAGCTGCAGATGGTGAAGTGCACAGCCTTTTATCTGCCTAGAGATTTCAGCTCTGTGCACATTCTGGCTGCTTACATCCCGCCACGGCGCTAGGGCTGCTGCATGACGCCATCAGTAAACAAGAGACTGCGCACCCGGACGCCGCATTCATTGTGGCCGGCGACTTCAATCACTGCAACCTGAGGACTGTCCTCCCCAAGTATCATCAGCACGTGAGCTTTCCAAAAAGGGAGAGTAACATACTCGACCAAGTTTACAGCAACGTGAGGGGGGCCTACAGGGCCGTGCCTCGGCCGCACTTTGGACAGTCCGACCACATCTCCATGTTCCTCTACCCAGCATACAGACAACTCCTCAAGCAAGCACTTCCAGTGAGTAAAACTATCAAAGTGTGGAATGAAGAAACTGACTTGGTGCTTCAGGACTGCTTTGACAGTACAGACTGGGATGTATTCAGAACTGCTGCTATGAATGAGGACTGTACTGTTGATCTAGAGGACTATGCTTCTGGGGTAAGGGGCTATATCAGCAGCTGTGTTGAAAGCGTTGTCCCTACAAGGCGCTGCAGAAAATACCCCAACCAGAAACCCTGGTTAAACGGTGAAGTTCAGTCCATGCTACTTGCCTGCCATGCTGCATTTCTCTCAGGCAATGCTGAAGACTACAAAAGGTCCAGATATGACCTGCGTATCAAAGAGGCCAAGAGACAGTACAGGCTGAAGCTGGAGGCCTACTACACCACCACGGACTCCCGGCGCATATGGCAAGGACTACAGCACATCACCCACTACCAGCAGACGAGCAGGGCAGCTACAAACAGCCACAACACGCTACCTGATGAGCTAAATGAGTTTTATGCTCGCTTCAAGGTCCTCAACCCTGGTCGACCAAGAGACACTATGGCCACACGAAACACATCACTCACTGTGACATCAGTGGATGTGTGAAGGACCTTGAGGAGAATAAACCCACGGAGAGCAGCCGGCGAGACAGCATATAGGAAAGAGGTGGCTGAGCTGGTGGCCTGGTGTCATAACAATAATCTCGCCTTGAATGCAGACAAGGCCAAGGAAATGATTGTTGATCCAAGGAGAAAGCGGGAGCTACACACACCCCTGTATGTTGGTGAGACAGAGGTGGAGAGGGTGAAAACCTTCAAATTCCTTGGCATCCACATCAGTGAGGATCTCACCTGGTTTCACAATACACACCTCATCATCCCAGCAGCGACTGAACTTTCTGAGAAGGCTGAGGAAATTTGGCATGCCAGCCAAAATTCTCAGCACCTTCTACAGGAGTACGATCGAGAGTGTTCTTACCAGTTACATCACGGTCTGGTATGGAAACTGCACTGCTCAGGACAGGAAGGCTCTCCAGCGTGTAATCAAAACTGCCCAGTCCATCTCAGGAGCAGCCGTTCCCTCACTACAGGACATTTATCACACCAGGGTCATCAGAAGGGCACAAAACATCATCAGGGACAGTACACCCCCAGCACAGACTCTTCACACTCCTACCTTCAGGCAGACGTTACAGGAGTGTGAAGTCCAGGACAACAAGCCTGACCAACAGCTTCTATTCACAGGCCATCAGGCTGGTGAACACCTCACTAACTACCTCTTCCCCCCTCCCAATCTGAACTGATTTAACCTTGTACTCAACAACTGCACCTTACCTGCACTGTACTGCTGCTGTTAGAACAATACAGTTTACATCTATTACTGCACAGAGTAACATTGGTTAAGGTGGAAGTGAGGGCAGATTTAAAACGGATGAAGAATGGAAAGGCAGTTGGTCCAGATGACAGACCTGTGGAGGTATGGAGATGTTTAGGAGAGAAGGCAGTGGACTTTTTAACCAGGTTGTTTAACAAAATCCTGGAGAGTGAGAGGATGCCTGATGAGTGGAGAAGCAGTGTACTGGTCCCCATTTTTAAGAACAAGGGTGATGTGCAGAGCTGCAGTAATTTCAGAGGTATAATGTTGATGAGCCACACCATGAAGGTGTGGGAAAGAGTTGTTGAAGCAAGGCTAAGGCGAGAGGTT
Source organism: Pygocentrus nattereri (assembly GCF_015220715.1). NCBI lineage: Eukaryota > Metazoa > Chordata > Actinopteri > Characiformes > Serrasalmidae > Pygocentrus > Pygocentrus nattereri. Next base: position 40,408,203 of record NC_051227.1, on the reverse strand, counting down.
CAGATCAGTGAGCAGCAGTTTGGTTTCATGCCCAGAAAGAGCACCACAGATGCAATGTTTGCGTTGAGAGTGTTGCTAGAGAAGTACAGAGAAGGTCAGAAGGAGCTGCATTGTGTCTTTGTGGATCTAGAGAAGGCAGATGATAGGGTGCCAAGACAGGAACTGTGGTACTGTATGAGGAAGTCAGGTGTAGCTGAAAAGTATGTTAGGGTGGTGCAGGACATGTATGAGGATAGTGAGACAGTGGTGAGGTGTGCAAGATGGAATACATGTGTGTAAATGAAAGGGAGGCAGGTGGAAAGGTGAAGTTGCAAGGAGTAGAGGTCGTAAAGGTGAATGACTTCAAATATCTTGGGTCAACCATCCAGAGCAATGGACAGTGTAGAAAAGAGGTGAAGAAGAGGGTGCAGGCAGGGTGGAGTGGGTGGAGACAGGTGTCAGGGCTGATGTGTTACAGAAGGATAGCAGCAAGAGTGAAAGGGAAGGTTTACAAGACAGTAGTGCGTCCTGCTATGACGTGTGGTTTGGAGACTGTGGCTCTGTCTAAAAGACAGGAGGCTGAGCTGGAGGTGGCGGAGATGAAGATGCTGAGATTTTCGTTGGGAGTGACCAGGATGGACAAGATTAGAAATGAGGAGATCAGAGGGACAGTGAAGGTGGAGCAGTTTGGAGATAAAGCCAGAGAGGCTAGGTTGAGATGGTTTGGACATGTGTTGAGGAGGAATAGTGGAGATATTGGTCAAAGAATGTTGGAGATGGAGCTGCCGGGCAGAAGGAGAAGAGGTAGACCTCAGAGAAGGTTTATGGATGTAGTGAAGGTGGAGATGGTTGGTGTAAAAGTAGAGGAGGCAGTGGATAGGGCCAGATGGAGGCAGATGATCCGCTGATGATTTGAGTAAATGGTTCTTCATGTAGTTATGTTGTATATGCACTCTATGTGGTGGGTGTACTGTGGGCTGAGAAGCAGACTTTTATTTTGAAATTACGGGTTCTCGCTATCGGCGCAATTCACCTCTCTCCTCAGTTCGCGGTTAATCTCACTGAGGAGAGGTGGGTGTTTTACTATGCTCCTCGTAAAAGAAAAACTGTTCCAAAGTTGTTTAAGCACTTTTAATGCACTGGAATTGGTTAGTTTAAATGTATTTCAGTACCGAGAAGATATTAATGGTGTGCAGTGTTTTGTATAGAGAGTGATTATTTTAACCTGAACAGCATACTTCATGAGGTAATGAGTAGCTAGCTACCAGTTAAGCTAAAAACGGTGTGCTTTTCCCTCTCAGCTGCTTGTGTGTGTGAGACGACTCATTCCATGCTATACACCTTTTTGTGCTACTCTCATTTCATGTACAGGTACTGAAACAGCTCACTATTCAATTGCAGCTATTGTATTGTTTATCTTTGATTAGTTTAGTCCTGTTTTATGAAATTTCATGTTCAGCCAGGAAATATGCCATATTTGGAAGTCTCTCTTAAGTGAACAGAGCAATGTGTTGTGTAGAATTATTTTATAGCTTCAAGCATTTTGTTGTGAAAGAAATATCAATATTTGTCACTCTATATTTTATAGTCTCTATTTTATGTTTTGTAAATTTGATATACAGAGAAAAAAACGAATATCACTGGGATACGTGAGTTCGCGGTTAATCTCAGAGCTGCTTGTGTGTGTGAGAGACGACTCATTCCATGCTGTACACCTTTTTGTGCTAAAGTAACTCACCCTATAACATTTGCGGATGTAGCTATTATGGAATGTTTATTAACAAAGTCAGTAGCTTTCATTTGAGTCCTCAAAAGTGTAGTGCAGGATACAGAAGTCTGCACATGAGGGCATTTAACTTCACCAAAGGTAGCTCTCTTCCTTGCAACAGAAGAAGTATAGTAAAAAATGAAAACTTTTTTGTCCCTGTAAAAAAAGTGGCAAGGCTTTCCCAGCTAGCTATAAAATCTTACTCCGAGCAAAAGTGCACACTAAAAAAGAAAGGCTATAGTGCCTCCCTCCTTAGGCTTATCACAGCGTTCTCTGTCGGCCCAAATCAAGCAGTGGCCTTTCATCTAGTTTAAGCAAGTTCTGAAGCTGCAGGGCCAAAATCTCCATTACCTGTGATGTCTCGGACCCCTCCCAGACGTCAAGAGGCTTTTATTGTCATTCCAACTATGTACAAGTACACAGTGGAGTGAAATTACGTTGCTCCAAGGATCATGGTGCAACATAAAAGAAAAGGCACAATACAAAGTGTAAACATTCAGATGTAAGTATGCCAAAATATTAGACTTGAAACAATACAATAAATAAAACAGACATTAGACACAATAAACAGGACAGTGCAGCGCTGACACAGCACTTATTTCTGAGCCAGAGGTAGGATTGTGGAATGAGATGTAAAGATTATTTATCATACTGTGATCTGAGTTTATGCAGTCAGATAACATATGAGCACACCAGTTCCCGAGGTCAGATATACACAGTACTTGGAAGGATGGATGATCTTCTCAGCTGTCCTCACTATACACTCTAGGGTCTTGCGGTCTGAGGCGGTGCAATTCCCAAACAAGGCGATGATGCAACTGCTCAAGATGCTCTCCATGGACCCCTTATTGAACATGGTGAGGATAGGAGGGGGGAGATGAGCCTTCTTCAGTCTCCGCAGGAAATAGAGGCGCTGCTGGGCTCTCTTGGTTAAGGAGTTGGTGTTGAGGGACCAGGTGAGGTTCTCTCTGATGTGGACACCAAGGAACTTGGTGCTCCTGATGATTTCCACAGCAGAGCCTGTGATTTTCAGTGGGGGTGGTCACCTCGCACTCTTCAGAAGTCAACAGCCATCTCCTTAGTTTTGTCCAGATTCAGAGAGAGGTTGTTGATTCTGATGTTGAGTTCTGTGCACAGCAGCAGTGGACAGACACAGTACCTGTTCATTTGAAGAAGGTGTGGACTTCCTCGTTGTCGTGCCATTCTCTGCTTCAAACTGAGCGCGAGAGGGCCTGGCTCACATTGTCTGTTTTAGTTAATCCCAAAGGTGTTTGAAGGGGTTGATGTCAGGGTTCTGTGGAGGCCAGTCAAGTTCTTCCACACCAAACTCACCCAGCCTTGCCTTTATGGAGATTGCTTTGTGCACTTGAGCTGTCATGCTGGAACAGAAAAGGGCCTTTCCCAAACTTCCCACAAAGTTAGAAGCACACAGTTGTCCAAAATGTGGGCCTAGGCCATTCTCTGAAATACATCCCCATATCATTGTCTCTCCTCCACAAAACTTACTACACTTGGCAGAATTTAGACATCCAGGTAACATTTCCCAGCCTTCACCAAACACAGACTTATCCATCAGACTGCCAGACAGAGAAGCGCAGCCATGGAAATCCATTTTGTGAAGCTCCTAATACACCCTTCTTTTATTGATATTGCTTCCAGAGGCAGTTTGTAGCTCTGTAGTGAGTGATTCAACAGAGGATGAGCACTGTGTGCTTTACCAGCCCCACTCTGTGAGTTTGTGTAGTCTACCACTTCATGGTTAAGCTGTTGTTGCTCCTAGATGCTTCAATGTCACAATTATACCACTTACCATTGTCCAGGGCAGACCTAGCAGGTCAAGAATCAAAAACTGACTTGTGGCAGAGGTGGCATCATATGACAGTGCCATGTTTAAAGCCACTGATCTCATCATGATTCTACGGTCAGTGCTTGTCTATAAAGATTGCAAGGCCGAGTGCTTAATTTTATACATCTAGCGATGAGTGTGGCTGAAACACACAAACTACTTTTGCTCATATAGTGCATGTCTGACTGATGGCCGTCTTCTGTCATCTCTCTGTTGCTTCCCGTCTCCTGTGAAAATCTGCACTCAAACACACTGTGAAGACTACACACATGGTCAACACACACATGCTTAATGCATAAAGGGGAGGAACCCTCTATAGCAGAAGTTAACAGTAGCCTAAAAGAATATATTGTTTGAATGTACTGTAAGCTTCATATGTGCATGTTTAAGCTTAACATGGTGTTAAAGTAAAAATAAACCATCATGCTAAGGGGGTAAAAATGCTAATTAAAAGTGAATGTACATGAAGCAGTAGATATAAATGTGCGGACACATTCATAATTATATGAAAGTCCATGAAATTATTGAGTTTTCATGACAGAATTTATTTGTTTATTATTGGGAATGAGACGGTCACATATTCTTCATTCAAATATTTTGACATTCAAATTGCAAAAATAGTTAAAATGCCCATTCCTAGTGCTAAAACCTTTGTGCAAGAGAGAGCCAGTGAAGCTCAATGGGTTGACATTCGTCCTGATGAGGCCCAGACCAAATTCAAATATCTTTTAATGAATGCCTTAAAAAAATCAAATATACGATTTATACAACTGAAATCTCTGGCCTAATTTTGATGCTGTTGTCTTACAGTGAGAACATAGTACAAATTATACCTGCCTTTATGTAGTGCTGCAGTGACGTACTGTACAGATTGATTGTAATGCACAAAGGAAAACCTTTTATTGAGTAGTGCATTAGTGAATGCAGTGATTGCAGCTTGAGGCAAAACTTTTTTTATTTTCTTTTTTGGCACAAATAGAACTCCACAGGGGAAGTGGACAGCAAATTTTACATTATCAGAGCAACAAAGTTTTGCTTCCATATCATCTTTTGTCTTAATGAAGTTGTGCAAAGCTATGCTGTGTGATGTGGAGAAAGTTTTATTTCCTTTGACATGAGCTGACGTTGCACCTTGCAGCCAATTATTATAACTTACTATTGCAATCGTGCTGCTGCAGAATGTCAAGAAACATGTAATAGGCATTTGAGAGTTTCTTGAATCATAAAATAAATGGTTAAATATGAGGAGGTTTGTTTGAGTTTGGGAACCGCTGACGTAGATCTTTTTCTTTGGCTATTTTGATTTAAAAGTTGAAAAAGGTCAACTGGGCCTGCGTAGCATTTTTGTCCATGCCACAGAGCATCTGCACTTTTTAGGTGCGCTCATTGTGTCTCTCCACTCATTTATTCAGGTTTTACTTTGTCACCCAACTGTATGTTAAATAACCTGTCATTTTTATCATCATTATCATCATCTTTATCATCACGTTTAATACGTTTTAAGACCCCTTTACAATAACATACATAATATTGAAGCCTTTATAACGTTTTTACATTATAAGTCATGTAACTACAAGTACTATCAGTGTCATTCACTAAAAGGCAGGGGTGTCCAGTCTTATCTACAAAGGGATGGCAGTAGCTTTTCATTCCAAACTATCTGGAGCACACCTGATTATACTTCATCAAGTTACATCACTTGGTCTCAGTCTTTGAGCAGTTCATGTCATGTGTTCCTGCTATTTCAGAATGAAAACACACCAGACTTTTGTAGATAATATTAAACACCCCTTATGTAAAGCCTCATATATAATACTTAACGCATTTAAATATGCAGAATTTATAAGAAGTGTTATCAAAACAGTGACAAAGATAACTTTGTTTCACAGGCTGAAGATTAATAAAAGATACTAATACAAGGCTTTTCTGCCTCAGGAACACACACACTGTTATTCATCACATTACATAAGCTTTTACAATTAAAATGAAAACAAACATTTGGTAAACAACTGTCCATGCACTTAATCTTTTTAAAAGAATAAATGTGGACATAGTATTTAGACTAGTATCATAGACTAGTATTTTCTTCGTTTCTTATGTTGTCTTTGTAAGAAAGCATACAAATAATTTACGGCATATTATACTCTGAAATATCTGATAGGACAGTGAAAGTAACAAATGTTCAGTGGCAAACAAATGATAAATAATGATTGATATCCTTTAAAGAGTGACTTGGTACTTAAGCATTCTTCATCAGTGACTTGCAGGAAGCCACTCCAAAGATTCAGTTCAATTTTCAGTTTCACTAATTGACACAAAAATAAATACGACTATAGGTATATACAAATTAAACAGCTAGGCAGTGATTTAAAAGGCATTTGAGAAGTCTTACTGTCACAAAGTTGTAACATTGTTTACACTGGAAATTATGTGATTGGTCCTCTGTTTTCAGATGAGATATGATTTTGTTTACATTTGATGTAGTGTAGCAGGGCAGCATAAAACTTTTCATCTCTTAGGCCATAGACAAGTGGACTAACTGCCCTAGCGATGACACTGAATGTAATAAAGTTGAAAGAGCGGATTGACAGATATAAAACTATATCTAGCTCTATAATTACTTCTTCAATATGGGAATAAATAATCTCAAGAGTACACAAGATAAGCTGAAACATATGTAGTGAGATGGTACGCAAACCTTTCCCTGCTGATTTCTTGTCAACAGTGGCTGTTCGGACAGCAAGCACAATCATCAAATAGCAAAAGAACTCAGTGAGTAAAATTATTATAAAATCATTAATATTCATTATTTCCCTCATTGTGCGATGCCATTGCTCTGGTGTCATGATCTCATAATAGCAGAAGGTAGGCTCTAAAAAATATTCTTGCGAAACAGTTGCAACAAGGATAAACACATCCATAAATGGCTTAATGGAGCTTATGATCCAGATGATAAGGATAGCAGTAAGAGTTCTGCTGGTGGTGGATATAGCACTGTGTCTCAGTGGCATGCAGATGGCCACATAGCGCTCCACACACATTGCAGTGATGGTTAGAGGTGTGCATGTTGAGACCGTCTCCATGAGCATGCAAAATGGAATACAGAATGCCATCGGCATCAGCACAGAGCTGTAGGAGAGAATGACCACAAAGTCTGTCAGTATAAGAAAAATCACATCAGTCAGTAAGGTGTGGGCGAATAACATGTAACGTGTTTCAGTTCTAAAGGACTGTTTTCTGTAGAAGGTGAAAAGCATGAGGACATTGATGTAAACAAAAGGCCACACAAAAATCTGGGTTATGGCCAGTGATAAGTCCTCTATTAGTGAGATAGAACTGACCAGCTGCAACTGGTGAAGGCTGCTGCTTTCATTCTGACTGTTATTACAGTCTGCTGTGCACATATCTAGGAGAAAAAAGTTTCAAAACAGCAGTGTGACAATTTAACAGACATCAACAAAAGTCAAAGAAAACTTAAACTCAAAGATTTCCTGCTAATAATTGTAACTATACAGTACTACAGTGGTGCATAAGTAATGATGTAGTGCAATTAAAAAGTACATCTTATGTTATCACAAGCATATAACTACATTTGTATTGTGACAGCAATGATAAAGAATGTTAAAAAAAACACATCAGAAGTGATATCTCCAGTAATATATCGACCTGTGGTAATGATATATATTTATATATATATATGCGTACATTTATAACCAATGTGTGACCAGTCTCATTTTAATATGTAATTGTCGACATCAGGGATTTGTAGTGTTTACTGTGTATGCGCTATAACTGGATAGTGGGGGAGTTAACCTTTGTACATGAATCCTTTGGTAGTGCAACATATTCAGCTAAAAAGTTAGAAGTGCGTAAAAATGAGAAATATCTAACTAACACCACTTGTTCAGATGGATTACATAGAGATTGATTTTTTTTTTCTCTGAGAATACATACGTGACAAGAATTTTACTAAATATTACAAAAGTCCACCTTAAGTAGGCCTCTTTCTTTTCTTCTTCAGGGAAAGCATCAGGCTTTGTATGTCCTTTGTGAGTCACCACTCTGAATAAAGTCTGAATAAAGATTTTGGCATTTAAAGCATCCTAACATGGTAGTGTTCAATCAGCTCATGAAATTTAATGACTTTGTTGTGAACAAAAAAATACTGTATATACCTGCACTTGCAGAGCTAAATTTATGATAGAACTCTCTTTACTTATTCTTCTGTATGTCACATGACTCAGCAGGTTTAGCATGCGCTGAAATCCATCATGGCTGTACATAACAGACTTCACTAGAAGTGCAAAATAGAGTATTATTTACACATAAAATGCAGAAGAACAGTATAGTGGTAAAAATACATATAGATATTTTCAGGTCTGGCTCAACATCATGTTAAATGAAAGGGTAGCACACAGTGAATAAATGAAAAACAAACAAAACCAGAACAAGAAGAATGGGTCCAATAGCTCTGATCGCGCAACGTCATGTCCCTGTCGGTCCATCTCAAACCACTCAGCCCCCCAGTCACCAGGATCCACCAGTAACCTAGGATGCAGTTTTAAGGCAAATACTGAAAGGAAAAGGTAGCAGAAAAGAAAGAGGAAACACTGTAGAAAAGACAAGGCGGCAAACAAAAATCAGTTAAATCACTATTAGGGCCACATGACAAGGCATCAGCAATTATATCATCAGTACCCTAAATATGCCAGCTGTCCAAGTGGTACCCATGCAAAAACAGACACCACCTCATCAACCACTGATTTGGGTTCTGTAAAGAATGCAGAAAAGTAAGAGGGTTGTGATGCTACCAGGGGACTACCAGAACACACATAAACCTCAAAATGTTTCAAAGCCCAAATCAATGCCAAAGCCTCTTTCTCTATTAATGAATAATTCAAATAGTAGGAACTTAATTCACCTTCCGATAATCAATACAAAACCTGAAAGAACCATTAGGCTTATTTATTTGATCTACACCATGCTCAGAAACCTGCAACAAAACGGCTCCGCACCTGCATTGCTAGCATCAACCTGCAATTTTAAACACTGATCCAATCGGGGTGCACCTAAGACTGGAGTCACTGTAAGGAGTGACTTCAACTCCTCAAAATCTCGCTGACAAGATGGAGTCCAGTCAAACTTAACTTGCTGTCACAATAAGTTAGTAAGGGGTGCTGCCACTACAGAAAGGTTTTCAAAGAAAGCACAATATTATCCAACCATACCAAGAAAACACATCAAGTCCTCCTTGGTGTAGGTGGGTCTGATCAGTTGCGTTTACTTTAGACCACATCGGGCACACCTGTCCCTGCACCACAGCCATATCCAAATAAGTTACCATAGCCTTTGCAAACTCACATTTAACTAAGTTTATTGTAAGTATAGCTTTGACAAATTGATCAAACAGTGCCCTTATGTGGTGAAGGTGGGCGTCCAAAGTATCACTAAACACCACATCATCTAAATATACAGCACAGTCATCTAAACCAGAAACAACATGGTTCATTAGACACTGAAATGTAGCAGGAGCATTTCGTAATCCAAAACTCATAACCCTGTAATGACCAAATAACCCGGTAACATAGACCAAATGGTGTGATGAAAGCTGAAACGTCATGACCTCTTTCTGTCTAAGGAACCCACCAATAGCCTTTTAACAAATCAAACTTGCTTACAAATTGGGCAGACCTCACCTAGTCTATACAGTCATCCATGCATAGCAAAGTGTAACACGGAACGAGGAGGCGGACGCATGTGCGGAGATGAGCGACTTTTAATAAGGGCAAATCCAGGGTCATGGTCGAGACAGTCCAGGCTGGAAGAAAAACAACATACAACAAACAACATCCCAAACAAAGACCAGCAACAACACGGGGGAAAACACAGGACTAAATACAAGAAGGCTAACAAGGGATAGCAGGACTCGGGTGAAAACACACAAGGGAATAATCAGGGACGGAGTCACAAAACAAGGTGCCGGACAGAGGATCAAAACAAAAAGCACGTGGACTTAGACCAAAACACAACACGAACACATGGACAGGACTGGGAGGGGCCAATTGTGACACAAAGGAAATGTATCAGACTTAGTCACTGCATTCACCTTCCGATAATCAGTACAAAACCTGAAAGAACCATTAGGCTTATTTACCAAAAGCCATGGTGAGGCCCAGCTGGAAAATGAAGGCTCAGCAATTTTGTTTTTAAGCATATGATCAACTACCTTCTTCAACTGACTTCTCTTACTCAGAGAGACACCGTAGTACTGATGCAGAATAGGGGCTGCATCACCCACTTCGATATCATGCTCAATAAGATTAATGCAAGTGGACGTATCTGAAAACAATGACCCCTATTCACTGATCGGTTTAACAAAATCTGAATGCTGCAAGGTAGGGAAATGCCTAAAGATGTTTATCCAAATTATGCAGTGCTTCTGAAAAGGGAAAAACAGAAGGATGAGATGGCTCATCAGCAGAACTGACATCTGCTAAAATATCAGGTGTAACATCAACTTGTTCTGTGTCATTCAACACCTCTAACTTTTCTGCATGAGACTCATGGCCGTAATAGGTGCTTTAATAGGTTAACATGACAGATTCTAGTTGTCTTCTTCTGTCTGGTGTCTCCTACAAAGATCAGATGTCTGCCTCACCACAGTATAGGGACCATCAAATTTGTCCTGAAAAGTAAAGTCAACAACAGGCAACAGAGCAGGTTCTTGGTCACCCAGCTGAAACACATGAACCTCTGATCTACTATCAAAGAGATGATTCATCTTATCTTGAGAGTGGCTGAGCTTTTCTTTAGCAAATTGACTAGCCTAATAGAAACGCCTTTGAAAGTGAGTAACATAACCTAAAACATTTTTAGGTGGCTCTGACATTTTTAAATTGTCAGTCAGTAGTGACAGTGGACACTGCATACTATGTGCAAATACTGATTGATTAGGACTAAATCCCAAATTTTACTGAGAAGCCTCTCTAGCAGCCAACAATAACCATGCCAAATTATCAGTCCCCTTGCATTTGAATACAATAAGCACATAGCCAAGCCTTGAGTCTCTGATGGAACCTTTCTAAGGCTCCCTGGCTCTGTGCATGGTATACAGTAGCCTGGTTATGTTTCACATGGAGATGTTTTAATACCTGGCTAAACAAGCAAGACATAAAATTAGACCCTTGGTCAGACTGAACGACTCATGGGATTCCAAAAACTGAGATGAACTGAGTCAAAGCTTTAACCACAGACTTTGCAGTAATAGAACAAAGTGGATAAGCTGCAAGATATTGTATGGCTTCACACATCACAGTCCGAAGATAAATACTTCTTGCTTTGGGCTTGGGTAAAGGGCCCACACAATCCACTATCAGTTGCTCAAATGGCTGGCTAATAGCAGGAATGGGGTAAAGGAGAGAAGGTTTCAATGTTTGATTAGGCTTACCAGTCAGCTGGCAAGTGTGGCAAGTCTTACTGTATGAAGCTACATCCTTTATTTAGGTTTGGCCAAAAAAATTGCAGTATTCCATTATAGATCTAACTTTCAAATGTCCTGACACATAATGATCGGTCTGCAAAACAAGGCTACACAACTTTTTTGCCACTACAATTTGAAAAATAGAGCCCCCCACAAAATGGATGCCATGGAGCCTATTTTCTCAACAACAGGTCACCTTCCAAAAAGTAACCTGAAGGCAGATCTTTAATAACAGCGGCAGGCAGGACTTTATTAAATAACTCACCAAGAGAAAGATCAACATGTTGCTCCCTTACCAACACCTCAGGTGAAGTGTTTTTTACCCTCTGAAATTCCTACTAGGGATGAAGGATCCTTGGGTGGGGAAATTTTACTCATGGCACTGAGTAAAATTCTCCTGCAAACCACCCATTTGAGTGACCGGCGGGGAAGACACAATCAAAGATGGAAGAACATCTCACCATACACATTCTCCTGCAAGATTATCACCCAGAATCAAATGCAGTCCTTCTACTGGCAAACAAGACTGCACACCCAATTGCACCTCTCCCTGGACCAGATCAGACTTTAGGATAACCCTAAGTAAAGGAACAGACAAAACATTCAGGGGCGGCACGGTGGCATGGTGGGTAGCGCTCACCTCACAGTGAAAATGGATGGATGGATTGACAAAAACTGTAGGCCAAAATTACTCCAAAATAAATAAAGAAACTGAAGCATAATGCCCAAAAGAACAAAAAAAAGGCTGGCCCAAAAACCAGGACACAAACAACAAAACAAAAGAGAAGCTCCTGCCACAAGCAGACCATACTGGTGTAAGTAGCATTCCTAATAAGGCCTTCAGCCACGCCCCCCCCCAACAATCTCTCACTTGAATTTAATTAAAATACCTGTGTCTTACAGTAAGTGGGTAATTAGGCACTTTTGAGGCCTTGTCCTGCTACAGTGGTACAACAGTAAAAGTTCACCAGTATTCCGGGACACAGGTGAGCTTTCTTGAGGTTCCATAGAAAGTAAAGACACTGTTGCATCTTTTTCACCATGATGGAGGAGTTTAGGGACCAGGTGAGATCATCAGAAATGTGGATACCAAAGAACTTAAAGTCAGACACATGCTCTACTTCAGCTCTGCTGGTGTAGATGTGGGAGTGTATCTGGGCTCCTACTCCTCCTGAAGTCAACTGAAGAGGGCTGAGCACACAGCTTTGTGGCACGCTGGTGTTCAGGGTGATGGGGGAGGAGAAGAGTTTGTCTTACTTAACCGACTGAGGTCTGTCAGTCAGCAAGTCTAGAAATCCAATTGCAGAGAGATCTGTTGATACCAAGCCTGCTAAGCTTTAAGATCAGTTTGGAGGGGATCACTGTATTAAATGCTGAACTGAAGTCAATAAACTGACATATGCAGAATGAGGCACAGTTGGTAGGAGGCATAGTACTGGCTGGTTTAAAGTGATTAATTGAGTATATGCCTTGCCACATATGCTGGGGTCAGAGGAGTTGAAGTAATCTTCAATCTGCTGTTTGTAGCAGTGCTTGGCCTTTGAGATGCATCCTCTGAGGTTGGCTCTGGCTGAGTGGTAAGCCTCCTGATCTCCAGACCTGAAGGCAGCATCTCTTGCTTTTGAAGAGGTGAACCTCTCTGTTAATCCAGGGCATCTGGTTAGGGAAGATTTTTTTTTATTATTTTGAGTTTTCACTTTGTCCACACAACTGTTGATATGTTCTAGGACAGAACTGGTGTAGATGTCAATGTTAGTATGAGATTCTGTGGTGGCCTGGGCTGCAAACACACTCCAGTCTGTGCTGGAACTGTTGCTGAAGGAATTAGTTAGCCCCTTCCATCCATATCTTCACAGATCTTGTGGGTTTCACATGTTTAATGACTGGGGTGTACTTGGGGAGAAGGAACAAAGAGAAGTGGTCAGACTGTCCCAGGTGGGGGAGGGGTGTGGCATTAGCCACACTGGTGTAAATGTGATTTAAAGTTCTTTGTCCCCTTGGGGTGCAGGAGACATTCTGATGAAACTTTGGAAGTACAGATCTCAAATTGCTGTGATTAAAGTTCCCAGCAATAACAAAGGCTCCTGCTGGGTACACAGTTGGTAATTTGCTAAAAGCAATGCAAAGATCTTTCATAACCACATTAGAATTAGCATCTGTGGGGACATAAACTGCAGCTGCAACAATGCAGGTAAAGTCATGTGAAATATAGAAGGTTCTGCACTCTTTTTCTGTCACACTTTTAGATACATCATTGCTTAGACAAGTTTCTGAAGAAAAAAGAACATGAAACTGCAGTTCATAAGCCTTTTCTGTGTGAAGGTCCAGATCTTTGATTTGTCCAGCTTGTTTGGCAGAGACCATACATTGGCAAAAAAGAGGCTAGGTAGCACTGACTGGTGTGGGTTTAGCCTTAGCTTAGTATGCAGACCTCCACATTTACCCCATCTTTGTTTACAGTCTCGATGCTGGCATCAGGCTCTTCCAGGCAGTATGAATGACTGACTCATTTGGTCTTCATGTCCTGGTCAGCTCTGGAGGTAGCTGGTTGAAGTCGAGTGGAAGGTCCAAAATTATGCTTGTGTAGTGATGATTAACATGCAACAGTGTCTGTCTGTTTGCATAAGTAAGTCAAGTAAAAATGCAAGATAATGATACATAAAACAGTTGTGCTAGAACTGGTGAGACACCAAGCCTTGCAACATCTTGTGTGCTTATTTCCAGTATTGACTCATGTTCTGTATTTTTGACTTTACCTGTATGCCTGATTCCTTTTGGACACAGTTTGCCTGTGTGTTATTTACATTTTTCTGTACATCTTGTCTATTTGAAAATGATGAAAAACCAGGACCTGTGTACCCTGCCCGTAACAGGGTTACCGGGGCCCCACCCTGGAGCCAGGCCTGGGGAGGGACTCGCCAGCGAGTGTCTGGTGGCCGGGCATTTACTCATGGTGCCCGGCCGGGCCCAGCCCAAAGGGTTACATGAGTCCCCCCTCTCATCGACCCACCACCAATGGGAGGGGCAGTAGTAGGGGTTCGGTGCTTTGTGGATCAGGCAGTGTCCGAAGGTGTGGGCCTTGGCGTTCTGATCCTTGGTTGCTGAAACTGGCTTTTGGAACTTGGAATGTTACCTCACTGGCGGGGAAGGAGCCTGAGTTGGTGTGCGAGGTTGAGAGATACCGGCTAGATATAGTCGGGCTCACCTCAACACACAGCTTGGGCTCTGGGTCCAATCTCCTTGAGAGGGGCTGGACTTTATTCTTTTCTGGGGTTGCCCATGGTGAGAGGCGGCGGGCAGGTGTGGGCTTTCTCATAGCCCCTTGACTCAGTGCCTGTATGTTGGGGTTTTCTCTGGTGGATGAGAGGGTAGCTTCTCTACGCCTTCGGGTTGGGGAATGGGTCCTGACTGCTGTCTGTACTTATGCACCGAACAGCAGTTCAGAGTACCCAGCCTTCTTAGAGTCCTTGGGAAGGACGCTTGAAAGTGGTCCTCCTGGAGATTCTATTGTTCTACTGGGGGACTTCAACGCTCACGTGGGCAATGACAGTGTGACCTGGAGGGGTGTGATTGGGAGGAATGGCCTCTCTGATCTGAACCCGAGTGGTGTTCAGTTTTTGGACTTACCATGAAACCATAGTTTGTCCATCATGAACACCATGTTTGAACACAAGGATGCCCATAAGTGCACATGGCGCCAGGACACCCTAGGCTGCAGTTCAATGATTGAACTTGTAGCCATGTGTTGTAGACACTCGGGTAAAGAGAGGAGCTGAGCTGTCAACTGATCACTACCTGGTGGTGAGTTGGATCAGGTGGTGGGGGAAGATGCCGGTCAGACCGGGCAAACCCAAACGTATAGTGAGGATTTGCTGGGAACGTCTGGCAGAAGAACCTGTCAGATTGATCTTCAACTCACACCTCCGTCAGAACTTTGACCAGATATCGGGGGGAGGTGGGGGACATTGACTCAGAATGGGCCATGTTCTGCTCCTCCATTGTTGAAGCGGCTGAGTGTAGCTGTGGCTGCAAGGTAGTTGGTGCCTGTCCGGGCGGTAATCCTCGAACGCAGTGGTGGACACCCCAGGTGAGAGACGCTGTCAAGCTGAATAAGGAGTCCTACCGGGCATGGTTGGCCTGTGGGACACCAGAGGCAGCTGACAGGGATTGACAGGCCAATCGATCTGCGACTTCAGTCATTGCCAAGGCAAAAAAACAGGTGTGGGATGAGTTTGGTGGAAAGTGACTTTAAGTCCGCTCCAAAAAGATTCTGGCAAACTGTCAGGCGACTCGGAAGGGGAAAGCAGTGTGCCACTAGCACTGTATATAGTGGAGATGGCGTGCTGCTGACTTCGACTGAAGACGTCATTGGGCGGTGGAAGGAATACTTTGAGGACCTTCTCAATCCCACCGACACGTTCTCCAGTGAGGAGGTAGAGTCTGGAGACACAGGAATAGGCTTGTCTGTTACTGAGGCCGAAGTCATTAAGGTAGTTAAAAAGCTCCTTGGTGGCAAGGCTCCAGGGGTGGATGAGATCCGTCCTGAGTCCCTCAAGGCTCTGGATGTTGTGGGGCTGTCTTGGCTGACATGCCTTTTCAACACTGCGTGGACATTGGGGGCGTGCCACTGGATTGGCAGACTGGGGTGGTGGTGCCTCTTTTAAAAAAAGGGGACCGGAGGGTGTGTTCCAACTACAGGGGAATCACACTCCTCAGCCTCCCTGGTAAGGTCTATGCAGGGGTACTGGAGAAGAGAGTCCGGCTTATAGTCGAATCTCGGATCCAGGAGGAGCAGTGCGGGTTCCGCCATGGTCGTGGAACACTGGACCAACTCTTCACCCTCTCCAGGATCCTAGAGGGCTCATGGGAGTTTGCCCAACCAGTCCACATGTGCTTTGTGGATCTGGAGAAGGCATTCAACTGTGTTTCCCGGGGTATTCTTTGGGAGGTGCTTTGGGAGTACGGGGTACATTTACATTTACATTTACGACATTTGGCTGACGCTCTTATCCAGAGCGACTTACAATTTGATCATTTTATACAATTGCCCTGACTGCATGTCTTTGGACTGTGGGAGGAAACCGGAGAACCCGGAGGAAACCCACGCAGACACGGGGAGAACATGCAAACTCCACACAGAGAGGACCCCGGTCGCCCGGCAGGGGAATCGAACCCAGGCCCTCCTTGCTGTGAGGTGACAGCGCTAGCCACCGTGCCGCGGGGTACATGGCTCTTTGCTACGAGCCATTCAGGCCCTGTACAAACAAAACAGGAGCTTGGTTCACATGGCCGGCAGTAAGTCAGACTCGTTCCCAGTGAGAGTTGGACTCTGTCAGGGCTGCCCTTTGTCACCGATTCTATTCATAATTTTTATGGATAGAATTTCTAGGCGCAGTCAGGGGACGGAGGGTGTCCGGTTTGGTGACCTCAGGGTCACATCACTGCTGTTTGCAAATGATGTGGTCTTATTGGGGACATGAGGCCGTGAACTTCAGTTTTCAAATCAAATCAAATCAAATTTATTTATATAGCGCTTTTTACAACTGATGTTGTCACAAAGCAGCTTTACAAAAATGGGAATCACAGCACATAGAATCAGACAAAACACTGAACATAATATACAGAATATACAGAATATGCAGAACCCCCGTGAGCGCTGAGGCAAGGAAAAACTCCCTCAGAGCTGGAGGAGGAAGAAACCTCGGGAGGACCAAGACTGACATCTAAAGGGAGGACCATCCTACCACTGGTCAGACAACTTATAAGTTAAACATTGAAAAGTCAATTTTACATCCACGCAGTTCTAATATATTCAGGTGTGTATAATCAACAGTGGAAACAATTAGAGTTCATATAGATTTGGATGTGATCTGTAGTGCAGAAGCTGCGTTCCAGAACTTCCATCAGTCTGGTCAATCAGGGGGACAGGGGGACTTGAGGGTGGGACATCCATCAGTATTGGGCCGGACCGGTGGACAGTCAGTAACTCGGAGGAAGGAAAGATTTAGGAATTAGTTTAGACTGGATTTATGAAGAACAGAAAATGTAAAAATTTATCAGAGTGTGACTAATGACTCCGGCAGGTCTGAATATAACAGCCTAACTAAAGGGAGAGAGCCAGAAGGTAACATAGACACGGAGGCTCCCTGAGACACTGGCATTCACCCACTCCACCGTCCACAAACCTGAGTGACTGCATGTAGTGAGTGACAGCAGCACCAGCATCTCAGTTTACCCACAATTCACTATGTCCATGAACCCCTGGATCTGCAGCCTTATCTAAAGGGAATTAACATTAACTACCAAAAGCTAAACTAAACAAGTAAGTTTTTAGTCTAGACTTAAAGATTGAGACTGTGTCTGAGTCCCGAACATTATCGGGGAGATTATTCCAGAGTTGGGGCGCTTTATAAGAGAAAGCTCTTCCTCCTGCAGAGCTTCTCTGAATTTTGGGAACTACTAGGAAGCCAGCACCCTGTGATCTAAGTAATCGTGGTGGTTCATAATAGGAGATAAGGTCTCTCAGATACTCAGGAGCGAGCCCATGTAGGGCTTTATACGTTAACAGGAGAATTTTATAGTCTATGCGGAATTTGACTGGAAGCCAGTGAAGAGCTGATAGGACTGGACTAATATGGTCAAATTTTCTAGTTTTAGTAAGGACCCTGGCTGCAGCATTTTGAACTAGCTGAAGTTTATTTAAGTTACTGCTTTTCACTGGATCGTTTTGCAGCTGAGTGTGAAGCGGCCGGGATGAGAATCAGTACTTCTAAATCCGAGACCATGGTTCTCAGGCGGAAAAGGGTGGAGAGCCCCCTCTGGGTCTGGGATAAGCTCTTGCCTCAAGTGGAGGAGTTTAAGGATCTCAGGGTCTTGTTCACAAGTGATGGTACAAGGGAGTGGGAGATTGACAGGCGGATTGGTGCTGGGTCAGCAGTGATGCGAGCTCTTTACTGGTCTGTTGTGGTAAAGAAAGAGCTAAGCCACAAGGTAAAGCTCTCGATTTATCAGTCGATCTACGTTCCCACCCTCACCTATGGTCATGAGGTTTGGGTAATGACCGAAAGAATAAGATTGCGAATACAAGCGGCCGAAATGAGTTTCCTCTGCAGGGTGTCTGGACTCTCCCTTAGAGATAGGGTGAGAAGTTCGGTCATCCGGGAGGGACTCGGAGTACAGCCGCTGCTTCTTTACGTTGAGTGGAGCCAGTTGAGGTGGTTTGGGCATCTGGTTAGGATGCCTCCTGGACGCCTCCCTCGTGAGGTGTCACAGGCAAGTCCACCAGGGAGGAGACCCCAGGGAAGACCCAGGACACGCTGGCGTGACTATATTGCCCAGCTGGATTGGGAGCGCCTCAGAATCCCACCCCCGGAGAGCTAGTGGAAGTGGCTGGGGAAAGGGAGGTCTGGGCCTCATTGCTTAAGATGCTGCCCCGTGACCCGAACCCCGGAGAAGCAGAAGATGATGGATGGATGGATGGATGGATGGATGGATGGATCTTGTCTATTTTTAATTTGTCCTGTGTCATTTTTTTGACGATGACTCTCACGATTCAACTAGTAAAGCTTATTTTACCCTTTTTATCTGCCACTGTCTGACATATTCTGTCAAATTACAGAATACCTTGCCAACAATGCGGAGGATCCTGAGGTTTTTCAAAAAGCTCTTGTTGAGCAAGGCCACTTGTTAAGCTGTTATCAGCAAGTACTAGCACAGTAACACAATCACATGAGTCATAAGCTCAATAGCAGTCAGAGCAACAGACACAGCTGGTATACCTCATGGTGAGCATCAAATATCTAGCCAACCAACTGCAAACTTTGACTACTGCTGACCAATAGGAAAGCCCCACCAGTCTTCCTACCCATGCGGGAACTCGTTTGACATATTTGATGGGAACCCAGACAAGTCTTATAGGTTTTTGTTACAATGTTCTATTTTTTTTAATAATTCCCCTGCAAGTTCAGATCCGGCTAAGATTTATTTTCTTGACCACTAGGGGCACTATGAGTACTTATTAATGTCTTTCAGTCCCTCAACTGGCCCGTTGGTCATTCGTGCATTCATAAATTATGTTCTGAGAGACATGATTGGCAAATTCGCTATTGCCTACATTGATGACATACTTATTTACTCCTCGCAACTCTCATTTCTAGGGTACATCATCCGTTTCAAGGGCATAGTTATGGATGATCAAAAAGTTGAAGCAATAGTAAACTGGTCAATACCAACTTCTGTTAAGGAGGATTTCACTATTTCTACAGACATTTTCTTAGGAACTTCAGTAGCATCACTGCACCTCTAACTGTGTTACTGAGAAACAGTCAGAAAAAATTAAATTGGCCAGTACATGCAGAAAAATCTTTCCACACTCTTAAAGACGCATTCACCACAGCCCCAATCCTAAACCACCCTGTTGTAGTCGAAGTAGATATTTCAGAGACTGGGATCACCACTGTTCTTTCCCAACATTCTGGCAATCCCCCAAAACTTCACCCAGGATCTTTTTACTCTCACAAACTCATGCCTACTGCAATAAATTATGGAATTGGAGATCAAGAACTCTTTGCTGTTAAATTGGCATTAGAGGTGTGACAACACTGGTTAGAGGGTGCTAGTCATCTCTTCATTGTATTAACCTACCACAAAAACCTAAAATATTTTTGCAATGCTAAACATCTTAATGATCATCAAGACCAATGGTCTCTTTACTTCTCTAGATTTCATTGTAGTGTTATGGACTGTCCTGAATCTCACAATGCGAAAGCTGATGCCCTGTCTAGAATGCACCAAGAAAATGCTGCGGGTACTAATGAGACTAACTCCAAACCTACTCCCCATTCATCCCTCACAACCAGTCATACAGGAAAACAAGCACTCAGCAATTGCTTTCTAATTGGTATTGGTGGGAATCCAAGAATCACGATATCTATTCCTTTGTAGCTTTTTGCTCAACCTGTTCACAATATAAAAACCTTAAGACAGTACCAGCCAGTAAAATTTGTCCTCTTACCCATCAGACCTTGGTTCCATGCACCTTTAGACATTATTGATGATCTTCCAGATTTGTAAGGGTTTACAACCATACTTACTGTACTGGACAGATTTTCTTATTTTCTTGTGGTGTGTTTTCGCATGTACCAAGAGCTAGTTTCTGCTGCAGGGGCCTAAGCCACCAAGGGCCTCCCTGCAATCTCCCACTGCCAACACGGCACTGCACCGCTCCCCCATGCTGGACCTTGGAGGTGGTGGGCCCACAAGGCCTCCCCACATTGCCTCTTCGGGCTGAGCCCGGATGGGTTACGTGGGCTGCCCGGCCACCAGGCGCTCTCCGTGCAACACTACCCCCAGGCCTGGCTCCAGGGGTAGGTCCCGGTGACCCTATCCCGGGCAGGGTACACTATTTTTTGTGTACGATATTCATGGAGTAGTTTGGATCGCGTTAGTCTGGGTCTTCACTCCAGACCTGTTCGCCTTGGGAGACCCTACCAGGAGCATATTGCTCCTGACGACTTAGCTCTGAAGATCCCTAGACCACACAAGCCCTTCCACCACAACAAGGCCCCGATCCAGGGAGGGCTCGTGAGATCAGCCGCAGGCTGGGACAGACGGCAGCAGTAATATGGTCACTGTACTGGACTGTAGTGGTGAAGAGGGAGTTGAGCCAAAAGGCAAAGCTCTCTGTTTACCGGTCGATCTACATCCCAGCCCTCACCTACGGTCATGAGCTGTGGGTAATGACCGAAAGAACGAGATTGCGAATATAAGTGGTGGAAATGAGCTTTCTTCGTCGGGTGGTGGACTACGCACTATGTGATCGCGTGAGGAGCTCGGTCATCTGAGAGGAGCTCAGAATAGAGCCATTACTCCTCCGCATTGAGAGGAGCCAGCTGAGGTGGTTCAGGCATCTGATCCGGATGCCCCCTGGACGCCTCCTGGTGGGGGTGTTCCAGGCATGGCCTACCGAGACAGGACCCAGGGGTCATCCGATGACCTGCTGGAGGGATTATGTCTCCAAGTTGGCCTGGGGTCCCCGGGAATGAGCTGGAGGAAGTTGCGGGGGACAGGGTCATCTGGGATTCTCTGCTCTCCCAACTGCTACCGCGACCCTGTCTGGACTAATGGTCAACGACGATGATGATGTGGGTTTTGCGTTCCTAATAAACATTAGCTAATCTAATTAGAAAGTTGCTCCCTAGTTCACATTCTAATTATGCTTAGGATCATTGTAGACGGACCCCATCTGTCCAGCACTGTGGCAGCTCTGGGAATGCTCCTGAATACTGATGTTACAGTCTTATACACTGATAGGAAGCTTTGGCTTTGAAGATCATTTTCCAACAAAAAAACTAGTGTTTTAATGCATTATTACAGATGGCCAAATATGTGGCTAATGACAAGTTACAATGCATTAGGACACAACATTGTTATGAATGGCTGTTTCCTTTGCCAGACTGCCGGTCACACACATGGCTGGAGTGCCTAAACATGGCTAATCAGATGAGCAGGAACACCTAATCAGCAGAAGAGGGAACAGATCCATGGATGAATTCTTCAGTTCCACATAATGAGATCTACTAAGATAATGCTTGCAGCAAGTTGAACCTTGGGAATGGCTTCATGGATAAGGTGATATCCTGTGGAATCTCTTAAACTGATGTAGACAAACTTATCCAGCTACTTGCTAAAGTGGTGAGAGATAAACCTCTGAAAAAGTGTGAATTATTAAAGGCATACAGTCACACATGAATCTTAAAAGGAACACTTGGTGTAGGCCACACTTTGTGACTTCAAAATCTGTTAGCAGCTGTTGGCATGGAACTGAGGATTGCATGAAAAGGGCTGAAGCTGCCTTCACCGCTATGCTGATGTTTGAGGATGGAAACATGACCAGTTAACTTTAATAGTAATTGTCTATTATTGTCACAGTGTTCAGCACACAGATTAAAATTCCTTGCTGTGATGGGGGGAGAATGTCACAAATAAGCCATCACTTATGGATGCGCTTTCACAGTACAGAACAAACAATTCTTCACTTACAATTTAAGAAAAATCACAGCTGGATTCTTGTGAGGCATATGTCTGGAGAAGTGAAGTTTTAGTTTACGCAGGTACCAGACACCTAGCCGACCTGTATGGCAATGGGCTGATGCAGTTTTAGACATGACAAGTGAGACTAACATGACCATATATGAATAAACAAAAATAGGCAGCATAAAATACAACTTCGGCACATGCACACACAATGCTGAATACAATAACATACAACACAGTACCCAACCTTCATACCCCCCTTTAGGACATATTATATGACAGTTCTGGCCACGCAAGATGATTGGTTGAGAGATGTTCTAACCGTGCTGATATTTCGCCATAACATCACAGGTTTTTCACCAACAATGTATCACTCCACTAAGACACTGTTGTTAAGCAACGACTGTGATAGGAGACAATTTGAATGATTTTACTTCTTACTTTAATTAAAAAATTAAACTTTTGGCACAACAAGAACTCCATATGAGGAGTACCAGTATAATTACATGGCCAGCTAATTGAAATAGAGATTAAAGGCACTTTCACATTATCAGAGCAACAAGATTTTACATCTGTCCTATCCTTTTTCTTGATGTAGCAGGCTGGTCTTTTTCCTTTCCCTGGTGTTGGGCTTAATTATGTCTGTGGTATTTGATAATTAGTGGCCATTGTTAATTATGGGGGGGTCCTGGGTTGCACTATATATTGGGCCAGGTGATCATTGCCGGGTCATGTGTCTCCTGTGTTTCTGCCCATTCCGGTGAACGTGACTTTGGCAGTGGCGGTGTGGCTTGAATTTCAGCATGGCAGAGAAGTGCTTTTTCAATTCTCTGTTGTTACAAGTAAAAGTGAAGTGGCTCAGCGTCATGCCGGAGAACAAGTGTTAGTTGGAATGTTCTCACCCTCCTGCAGTTAGGGAGCTGTTTTTGTGGTATCGAGTTATTTAGTGGTTTTCTTTGTTTTCTGTTTTGTATTGTTTATTTTATTTTGTCCTTTTGGAATATGTTAGGTTATATATTTTTTTAAAATTATTATTTAGGGATTATAGTTTGTTGTTTTTGATCATTTTTTAAATGTATTTATTTTTTCTTTCTTTTAGGAACAGCTCTCGCTATATTTTATTTCTTTGCAGTTTATGCGCTACCTGTGGTAGGACCCACCTTATGGTGGTTTTAAAGTTTTTAATTGTAGATGGGTACAATTGACTAAGCAAGTGGGGGTTTCCTGTTTAATTTTTTTTCCATTATCATTACTGCTCATGTACGTTTAATGGGTCAGGGTTAGTTTCATTTTGACAATCTTTAATTATTAAAAACTACTTGGTCCATTAGTGTATTTTGCTGTTTTTTCTTTTTATTGACTACAAAAGTACTAAAATTTGGGTTTGCTTTCATTAGAGCAATAGGCTTGTGGTTTTCTGTGTGTTTGATTATTTGTGTGAAATAATTTGCTGTTTGTGATTGCTGGATAGGAGCTGAAAGCCAGAGTAACCAGCAGGCATAATTTTCCTCCATTTGCAGGGAGTGGTGGAGTCCTTGCCTTGGTGTTGTAGTGATGAGCACTTGTGTGTTTTTCCCTTTTGGAGTGGTTTATTTCACCTGTGGTATGTAACTGAATGGAGCGCATCACTGCGAGCGACTGAGAGCTCGTCAGTGTGAGCGGCTGAGAGCGCGTCACTGCGGCAACGTTTTGTGCTATTAGTTTTGTGCTATTAGATGTGCTGGTTGTTTCGTCTGCTCGGAGTGTGGCATGTTTAGTTTTAACCCACTTTTCCACCTCTAGCGATAGTGGCTGTGTTTGTGCTAAGTGCCAGCTAATTAGCTCTCTGGCGGAGAAAGTGGACCAGCTAGAGGTGCATCCGGGGGTTATTAAGGGACAGGCAGCCAGATGCAGCGTTAGCAGCTCCGGGTGCCCTAGGGAGAGTTAGCACCCCCTTGACTCCGGCGTTAGAGCCCTCAGAGCAGGGTGAATGGGTGACGACTCGGTGGTCTAGCCGGAAAGCTAAGGCTAATGCTAATGCTGAGGCCAAAGCTAGCCCACCGGAACACCATGCTCCTCCGAATTGCGTGTCAAACAGGTTTGCCCCGCTCAGTGACGCACCCACTGTGAAGCCTGTTAAGAGTACTCTGGTCATAGGAGACTTGATTGCCCGACATGTGAAGTTAGCTACTCCTTTAGGGGCACCAGCGGTTACAGTTAGATTTTTATCGGGAGCCAGAGCACCGGACAATAGTGGCAACCATAGACTGTTAGTTGATAAGAGATATTCGAGGATAGTCATTCATGTAGGAGCCAATGATATCCGTCTGCGGCAGTCTGAGGTAAGTAAGGGTAAGATTAGAGAGGTGATTAAACAGGCCCAGATGATGTCCGATGCCATAATCTGCTCTGTCCCCATCCCAAAGCGGCGCAGCGCTGAAGCCTACAGCAGGCTTATGGCGTTAAACTGCTGGATGTCCAAGTGGTGTTCTGAAAATCAAGTGGGCTTTATAGACAATTGGTTGCGTTTTGAGGGCAAGCCTGGTCTTATAGGTAGGGATGGTGTCCACCCCACGCGGGAGGGTGCTGCCTTACTTTCGTGCAGCATAGCTCATAGTCTCTTAGTTAGTCGGCAGAGTAGTGTAAACAGCTGCTGACATTCCAGAGCCGGGACCAGGCCGCAGACAGACAGGCTAAACCGACCGTCTGCGATCCACCTTGAGGCATCACCCAAGTTCAACTCTATTGTGACTCTGTCTTTGCCCTGAATTAAAACTAAATTTAATCATAGAAAAACTCAATTAGCCCGTGTAAACAACCTAATCAACATATATCCATGTTCTGATGATAGCACCTTAGATCTAAAATTTGGACTGCTCAATATAAGATCACTAAACTCTAAAGCAGTCGCCGTAAGTGAAATTAGAAGCGATCATAAATTTGACTTTTTTTGTCTTACTGAAACGGGTTAGACCAGATGAATATTCAGCTTTAAATTAAGCCACACCTGTAGGCTATAAGTATGCACATAGGCCAAGATTATCAGGCGAGGGAGGTATAATATACAGAATCAGAATCAGAAGAAGTTTTATTGCCATCGTCAATGAATAGGATTCACAGACTAGGAATTTGCTTCGGCATGAAGGTGCAACATAAAAACAAGTAGTAACAAGTCCACATAAATAAACACTCTATGCAAATATAAAATATAGATAGAATGAATAAAAATAAAAATACAAAAGGCATGTACAACAGTACTATATACAACAGTGCACGTGGAGTAGTGCAATTCAAGTAAAGTGACCAAGGCAGGGTTATAAAGAGGTAAGTGACGTGATTATATATTGTTCTTGAGTCCAATAGCAGAGGGGAAGAAACTGTTCCTGTGGCGCGAGCTTCTGGTCCGAATGGACCGAAGCCTCCTGCCCGAGGGGAGTAGATCAAATAGTATGCGTGCGGGGTGAGAAGGGTCTGCTATAATCCGATCCGCTGTCCCCACACTCCTGGAGATGTACAGGTCTTAGAGAGATGGGAGGCTGCAGCCTATCACCTTCTCAGCGGAGCGCACAATGCGCTGCAGCCTTTGTCTGTCCCTGGCAGTGGCCCCAGTATACCATACTGTGATGGAGGAGCTGAGGATGGACTCGATGATGGCCGTGTAGAACTGTACCATCAGCTGGGCTGGCAGTTTGGCTTTCGTCAGCTGCCGCAGAAAGTACATCCTCTGCTGGGCCTTCTTGATGAGGGAGCTGATGTTCAACTCACTTTTTACATTCAAGTTAAAACTGTCTTTTCTGGAATTCTATAGCGCTATACAAATAAATTTCATTTGATTTGATAATTGCAGGACTCATTTTCATCAGGTAGGTTAATTCTTCCTGCTGCTGTGAGCCTCCAACCCTGTTCCATGATCCTTTTTTCTTATTTTTTTTTGTAATTCATTTGACTTGTGTTGTGATTATTACATTTCAATCCGGCCATTGTTGGTGAGCAGTTTTTTTTTTTCTCTCTTTTATTTTAGAAATTTATTTGGTTAATAATGTTACTATTTTTATTGTGGAACCATGTCTCTGGTCCCAGTGTGTTTGAACCTGTGTGACTTGGATTTTAATACTTAAATTTTCTGTTTAATCTCACATAATTTCTTGGGGGTGAAATTCCCCTAGGTGGTGTAGTCGGTATTAACTAATTTTCCCCCATTCTTGCCACATTAAGGGAATCATGTGAAGCTGTGCAGAGCAATGCAGTGAAAGTTTCATTCTTTTTTTAAGTTTGACATGAGCTATGCTGACCTTGAACTGTGTAGCCAAAGAATGTCCTCTATTTTTAGTCATTCTGTCACTGTAGAACATCAAGAAACATGTATGTGTTTCAGTTTCTTGAATCATAAAATAACCTGCTAAAAATTATGTTTGTTTGAGTTCCTCTAGCCAGTGGTTTGCCACCTCGATTCATAACATTGTTTTTTATATAACAACATCGTCATCTGGCATACCCCTGGGACACTTTGGAACCACTGATGTAGATCTTTTTCTGTTGCAATTTTGATCCAAAAGTTGGAAAAGGTCAACTAGGCATGCATAGCATTTTTATACAAGCCACCAAGCATCTGCACTTGGTGTGTCTCTCCACTCATTTATTCAGGTTTTGATTTGTCACCCATCTGTATGTTATAAACAAAGCCTGATTATGTTAACTAACTTGGACTCAGTCTTTGAACAGTTGATCATGTGTTCCTGATTGTTTAGAATGAAAACATGCAGCCACAACAATTGATTGGACACCCCTTGGGTAAAGCATCCTATATAATACTTTAAGTATTTAAATACGCAGAATCTTCTGTTTCTCAAAAACAGTAACAAAGAACTTTGTTTGACAGGATCATGATTAATAACAGATACTACACAAGGCTTTTCTGTCTTAGGAACCACACTGTTAGTCATCACATTACATAAGCTGTTATATTTAAAATTACACCAAATATTCTGTAAACAACTGTCCATGCCATTAATTTTTAGGACTACTAAATGATGCAAAAGAGGAAATAGACTGTAGGTACATAAAAATTAAGTAGCTGCGCATCCATTTAAAAGGCATTTGAGAAGTCTTACTGTCTCAAAGTTGTAACATTGTTTACACTGTTAATTATGTGATTGGTCCTCTGTTTTCAGATGAGATATGATTTTGTTTACATTTGATGTAGTATAGCAGGGCAGCATAAAACTTTTCATCTCTTAGGCCATAGACAAGTGGACTAACTGCCCTAGCGATGACACTGAATGTAATAAAGTTGAAAGAGCGGAGTGACAGATATAAAACTATATCTAGCTCTATAATAACAGTTTCAATGTAGGGATAAACGATCTCAAGACTGCACAGGATAAGCTGAAACATATGTAGTGAGATGGTACGCAAACCTTTGCCTGCTGATTTCTTGTCAACAGTGGCTGTCCGGACAGCAAGCACAATCATCAAATAGCAAAAGAACTCTGTGAATAAAATGATGATAAAATCACTAATATAAGTTATACCCCTCATTGTGCGATGCCATTGCTCTGGTGTCATGATCTCATAATAACAGAAGGTAGGCTCTAAAAAATATTGTTGCGAAACAGTTGCAACAAGGATAAACACATCCACAAATGGCTTAATGTAGCTTATGATCCAGATAATAAGGATAGCAGTAAGAGTTCTGCTGGTGGTGGATATAGCACTGTGTCTCAGTGGCATGCAGATGGCCACATAGCGCTCCACACACATTGCAGTGATGGTTAGAGGTGTGCATATTGAGACTGTCTCCATGAGCATGCACAATGGAATACAGAATGCCATCGGCATCAGCAGAGAGCTGTAGGAGAGAATGACCACTAAATCTGTCAGTATAAGAAAAATCACATCAGTCAGTAAGGTGTGGGCGAATAACATGTAACGTGTTTCAGTTCTAAAGGACTGTGTTCTGTAGAAGGTGAAAAGCATGAGGATGCTGAGGTAAACAAAAGGCCACACAAAGATCTGGGTTATGGCCAGTGATAAGTCCTCTATTAGTGAGATAGAACTGACCAGCTGCAACTGGTGAAGGCTGCTGCTTTCATTCTGACTGTTATTACAGTCTGCTGTGCACATATCTAGGAGAAAAAAGTTTCAAAACAGCAGTGTGACAATTTAACAGACATTAAAATCATAAGTCAAAGAGAACTTTCTAAAGATAATCTGCCAATAATTGCAACCATACAGGAGTAGAGTATTGCATAATTAATGATATAGAGTAAGAAAATACATCATGCTTTCACAAGTATATAACTTTATCATTGCAGTCACAGCAAAAATTTCCTCAGGAGTCATATCTCCTGTAATGTATTTACCTGTGGTAATAATGGAGTCAAATAGTAGAGAGACTCTGGGCAGACATATGTATATATACACGCACACACCCCTCACTATCTGACCAGACTGATTTTAATATGTAATTGTTGTCATCAGGGATTCTTAGTGTTTACGGTGTATGTGCTATAACTGGATGGTGGGGGGAATTAAACTTTATGCAATAATTATTTGGTAGTGCAACATATTCCCATAATATTTACAAGAGCTTTAAAAATGAGAATAACCCAAATCAGGTATTTTGGAAACAAACAAGAAACATGGTTGAAAAGCAACTAACACCGCTTATTCAGATTGATAACCCCAGTTTTAAAAAAGTTGGGACGCTGTGTAAAATGTAAATAAAAATAGAATGCTGCAATGATTTACAGATCTCAGACAAATATTTTATTCACAATAAAACATACAACACAGACGTTAAAAACAAGATATTCTACTAGTTAAAGAAAAACATTAACTCATTTAGAACTTGATGGCAGCAACACATCTCAAAAGTTGGGACAGAGCAATAAATGACTGGAAAAGTGGTACTAATATAAATAGCTTGAGGAGTAATTTGCAACTAACTCACATGACTGAGCATAAAAAGAGAATTTTAGAGAGGCAGAGTCTCCCAGAAGCAATAATGGGTAGAGATTCACCAGTCTGTGAAAAACTGCATCTAAAAAATTTCAGAAAAATGTTCTTCAAAATAAAATTCCAAGACTTTGGATATCCCACCGTTTACAGTACATAATATCAAACATTCAGAGAATCTGATTAAATCCCTGTATGCAAGGGACAAGGCTGACTGTCAATATTGGGCGCTTGTAATCTTCGGGCCCTAAAGTTGCACTGCATTCAAAACAGGCATGATTACTGGAAATCACTGCACGGTCTTAGGAACACTTCTAGAAATCAGAAATGCCACTATCCTCTCTGTGCCAAAGCTCATTTAAAATGGACTCGGGCAAAATGGAAAACTGTTCTGTGGTCAGATGAATCCAAATTTGAAATTCTTTTTGGAAACAATGGACACAGAGTCCTGCGGACTCAAGAGAAGGGGGACCATCTAGCTTGTTATCAGCTCACAGTTCAAAAGCTTGCATCTCTGATTTTGTGGTGTTGCCTTAGTGCCTATGGCATGGACAGCTTACAGATCTGGAAAGACACAATCAATGCTGAGCAGTATACAGGATGTTTTAGAACAACATATGCTCCCACCCAGACAACGTCTCTTTCAAGGATGGCTGTCTCTGTTTCAGCAAGACAGTGCTAAACCACATACTGCATCCATCACAACAGCATGGCTTTGCAGAAGAAGAGTCCAAGTGCTGAACTGGCCTGCATGCAGTCCAGACCTTTCAACAATAGAAAACATTTGGCGCATCATGAAACAAAAAATCCGGCAAAGAAGACCCAGCAATATTGAGCAGCTAGAATCCTACATCACACAAGAATGGGACAATATTCATAGACTGATTTTCTCCCCCTCTAAGAGTACATTTTATGTGAAACAAATTTTGCTAAATATTATAAAAATGTTCATACTATTTACTGGCTCATTGTTAAGCAGGCCTTTACTTCTTCAGTGATTGCTTCAGGCTTTGTATATTCTTTGCGAATTAAGTCTGAGTTTGGCATTTAAAGAGTGTTAAAATGTAAAGTTCAATCCATCCATCCATCCATTATCTTACACTTCTCGGGGGTTCGGGTTGCGGGGGCAGCATCCTAAGCAATGAGGCCCAGACCTCCCTTTCCCCAGCCACTTCCACTAGCTCTCCAAGGGGGATTCTGAGGCGCTCCCAGGCCAAGTGGGCGATATACTCACACCAGTGTGTCCTGGGTCTTCCCCGGGGTCTCCTCCCAGGTGGACTTGCCTGTGACACCTCCCGAGGGAGGCGTCCAGGAGGCATCCTAACCAGATGCCCGAACCACCTCAGCTGGCTCCTCTCGACGTGAAGAAGCAGCAGCTCTAATCCAAGGCCCTCCCAGATGACCGAACTTCTCACCCTATCTCTAAGGGAGAGTCCAGACACCCTGCGGAGGAAACTCATTTCAGCCGCTTGTATTCGCGATCTAATCTTTCGGTCATTACCCAAAGCCCATGACCATAGGTGAGGGTGGGAACGTAGATCGACCGGTAAATTGAGAGCCTTGCCTTATGGCTCAGCTCTTTCTTTACCACAACAGACCGGTAAAGAGCCCGCATCACTGCTGACCCAGCACCAATCCGCCTGTCAATCTCCCGCTCCCTTGTACCATCACTCGCAAAAAAGACCCCGAGATACTTGAACTCCCCCACTTGAGGCAAGAGCCTCTCCCCGACACAGAGAGGGCTCTCCACCCTTTTTCGCCTGAGAACCATGGCCTCGGATTTAGAGGTACTGATCCGCATCCTGGCCGCTTCACACTCGGCTGCAACCCGATCCAGCAAAAGCTGAAGTTCACGGCCTGATGTCCCCAATAGGACCACATCATCTGCAAACAGCAGCGATGTGACCCTGAGGTCACCAAACCGGACACCCTCCATCCCCTGACTGCGCCTAGAAATTCTAACCATAAAAATTATTAATAGAATCAGGGACAGCCCTGACGGAGTTCAACTCTCACTGGGAACGAGTCTGACTTACTGCTGGCTATGCGAGCCAAACTCCAGCTTTGTTTGTACAGGGCCTTAATGCTGCGTAGCAAAGAGCCATGTACCCCGTACTAGCAACACAGTTGGAAACACAGTCAAATGCGTTCTCCAGATCCACAAAGCACATGTGGACTGGTTGGGCAAACTCCCATGAACCCTCCAGAATCCTGGAGAGGTTGAAGAGTTGGTCCAGTGTTCCAGGACCAGGGCAGAACCCGCACTGCTCCTCCTGGATCCGAGGTTCGACTATAAGCCGGACTCTCTTCTCCAGTACCCATGCTTAGACCTTACCAGGGAGGCTGAGGAGTGTGATTCCCCTGTAGTTTGGACACACCCTCCGGTCCCCTTTTTTAAAAAGAGGCACCACCACCCCAGTATGCCAATCCAGTGGCACTGCCCCCGATTTCCACGCAATGTTGAAAAGGCGTGTCAGCCAAGATAGCCCCACAACATCCAGAGCCTTGCCACCCCTGGAGCCTTGCCACCCAGGAGCTTCTTAACTACCTTAGCGACTTCGGCCTCAGTAATGGACAAGCCTAGTCCCATGTCCCCAGACTCAGCCTCCTCACTGGAGATCATGTTGGTGGGATTGAGAAGGTCCTCAAAGTATTACTTCCACCGCCCAATGACATCTTCAGTCGAAGTCAGCAGCACACCATCTCCACTATATACAGTGCTAGTGGCACACAGCTTTCCCCTTCTGAGTTGCCTGACGGTTTGCCAGAATCTTTTCGGAGCCGACTTAGTCACTTTCCAAGGCCTCACCAAACTCCTCCCATACAAAGGTTTTTGACTTGGCGATGACTGAAGCCACAGATTGCTTGGCCTGTCAATACCTGCCAGCTGCCTCTGGTGTCCCACAGGCCAACCATGCCCGGTAGGACTCCTTCTTCAGCTTGATGTCATCTCTCACCTGGGGTGTCCACCACTGCGTTCGAGGATTACCGCCCCGACAGGCAACAACTACCTTACGGCCCAGCCACAGTCAGCCACTTCAACAATGGAGGAACTGAACATGGCCCATTCTGAGTCAATGTCCCCCACCTCCCCCGATATCTGGTCAAAGTTCTGACGGAGGTGTGAGTTGAAGATCAATCTGACAGGTTCTTCTGCTAGACGTTCCCAGCAAACCCTCACTATGCGTTTGGGCTTGCCTGGTCTGACCGGCATCTTCCCCCACCACCTGATCCAACTCACCACCAGGTGGTGATCAGTTGACAGCTCAGCTCCTCTCTTTACCCGAGTGTCCAAAACACATGGCCGCAAGTCCAATGACACCACTATAAAGTCAATCATTGAACTGCGGTCTAGGGTGTCCTGGTGCCATGTGCACTTATGGACATCCTTGTGTTCAAACATGGTGTTCGTGATGGACAAACTGGTTTGCACAGGTTCTCTGAACTGCTGTTCGGTGCATAAGCACAGACAACAGTCAGGACCCGTTCCCCAACCCGAAGGCGTAGGGAAGCTACCCTCTCATCCACCGGAGAAAACCCCAACATACAGGCACCGAGTCGAGGGGCTATGAGAAAGCCCACACCTGCCCGCCGCCTCTCACCATGGGCAACTCCAGAAAAGAATAAAGTCCAGCCCCTCTCAAGGAGATTGGACCCAGAGCCCAAGCTGTGTGTTGAGGTGAGCCCGACTATATCTAGCCGGTATCTCTCAACCTCGCACACCAACTCAGGCTCCTTCCCCGCCAGTGAGGTAACATTCCAAGTTCCAAAAGCCAGTTTCAGCAACCGAGGATCAGAACGCCAAGGCCCACGCCTTCGGACACTGCCCGATCCACAACGCACCGAACCCCTACTACTGCCCCTCCCATTGGTGGTGGGTCGATGGGAGGGGGGACTCATGTAACTCCTTCGGGCTGGGCCCGGCCGGGCACCATGAGTAAATGCCCGGCCGCCAGACGCTCGCTGGCGAGCCCCTCCCCCAGGCCTGGCTTCAGGGTGGGGCCCCGGTAACCCTGTTCCGGGCAGGGTACACAAGTCCCGTTTTTGTGTCTTCATAGGGGTTATTATGGATCACACTTTGTCTGACCTGTCACCTAGGACCAGTTTGCCATGGGAGACCCTACCAGGAGCTTTTGCTCCAGACAACATAGCTCCTAAGATCATTCAAGCACGCAAACCCCTCCACCACGATAAGGTGGTGATCCAAGGAGAGGAAGGTTAAATATATATATTAAATATATAGATATTATACTTAGATATTTTGATTGAGCATTTTCTTTTTTTTTTTAAATGATGATTAATTATTTGTTGAAAGCTGGTTTTTAATATATATAAGGTTAAATATATATATTAAAATCCAGCTTTCAACAAATAATTAATCATCATTTAAAAACTACAGAAAATGCTCAATCAAAATATCTAAGTACTTTCTTTTTTAACAATATCTGTTAATTTAGATATCAAATTTTTGTGTGTGTGTGTGTGCTTTTTATGAAGAATAAAACTGCCTGTTACAGTAGCTCCCGTTCATGTTCTCTCGTGCTTCCTGAGGACTCTCAGGAAGTTTAGTCGCTGCTGAGCCTTCTTGATGACACCTGTGATATTGTCTGTCCAGGTGATGTCGGTTGAGATTTGGACTGGTGCGGACCCTCTCCACACACTCGCCGTTGATGGACAGGGGGTCTGGGTCAGTGCTGTGCTTCCTGAAGTCAACGATGATCTCTTTTGTTTTCTTGCTGTTCAGAGCCAGGTTATTCTCTGAACACCAAGCTGCCAACTTCAGGATCTCCTTCCTGTAGGCTGTCTCTTCTCTCTTTCTGAGATGAGTCCGACCACTGTGGTATCGTCAGCAAACTTGACAATGAGGTTGCTGTCGTAGGCCGGACTGCAGTCATGGGTGTAGAGGCAGTACAGGAGGGAGCTCAGCACACAGCCTTGTGGTGAGCCAGTGCTAAGCATACGAGTGGAGGAGAGGTGGGGGCCAAGTCTCACAGTTTGGGGCTGGTCAGTGAGGAAGTTCTTGATCTAGGCACATGTGAGGGGGGGGAGTCCGAGGGTGCCCAGTTTGGTGATAAGAATGTCCGGGATGATTGAGTTGAAAGCAGAGCTGTAGTCCACAACGAGCATCCAGACGTAGCTGTGCTGCTGCTCCAGGTGGCTCAGTGCAAAGTGGAGAGCTGCTGCTAGGGCGTCCTCTGTTGACCTGTTTGCACGGTATGCAAACTGGTGGGGGTCGAAGTCTGGGGGCAGAGAGTCTTTGATGTGCTGAAGTACCAGTCTCTCGAAGCACTTCATGATTACCGGTGTGAGGGCCACAGGGCCATAATCATTAAGGTTGATGATGGTAGACTTTTTCAGCACTGGTATGACTGTGGCTGACTTCAGGCAGGGCGGGATGATGGCTTGGGCCAGGGAGAGATCTTGGTGAGGTGAGGGCGAGCTGGTGGGCACACGTTTTGAGCACCTTGCCGGGTACTCCATCAGGACCAGCAGCCTTTTTGGGGTTCACTGCCAGGAGCACCCGTCTGACATCGTGCTCCTGTACAGTGAGTGGAGTGGAGTGGTGTGGAAGCCGGGTGGGGGTGGAGGTCGGGCAGGAGCAGAAGAGTGCTGCTGAGATGCATCAAACCGAGCAAAGAAGCAGTTCAACTCCTCTGCCAACGGTGCACTCAGTACTCCTGCTGTCACATCACAGCCTCTGAAGTTTGTGATGTTCTGTATGCACTGCCACACCTCCCGTGAGTTGTTGCTGGACATGTGGGACTCTATTTTCCTCTTGTAGTCCGCCTTGGCTTTTTTAATCCCTCTCTTCAGGTCAGCTCGAGCGGCCCTGTACATAGCTCTGTCGCCTGACCTGAAGGCAGCGTCACGGGCTCTGAGGAGAGAGCGGACCTGGCTGGTCATCCATGGTTTCTGGTTTGGGTAAACCCGGATGATTTTGTCCACAGTCACATTTCCGATGCAGAACTTGATATAGTCCAGCACCGTTCCTGTGAATGTTTCCAGCTCCTGGTGTTCAAACAAGTCCCAGTCTGTCTGTTCAAAGCAGTCCTGTAGTTTTGAGAGTGCATTGTCAGGCCAGGTTGTAACAGTCTTTATGGTGGGCCTAGTTCTGCGCCATAGGGGGGTGTAGATTGGGGAGAGCAGAAGGGAAAGATGGTCTGACTGTCCGAGGTGGGGGAGGGGTATGGCTCTGTACGCGTGCTTAATATTCGTGTAAACATGATCCAGAGTGTTCTCCCCCCCTAGTTGAACACTTTACATGCTGGTAGAATTTCGATAGTACCGTCTCCAAGTTGGCCTTATTAAAGTCTCCTGCAATCATGTGAACACCGTCAGGGTGAGCGCGCTGCTGCTCGTTTACGGTGTTCAGCAGGAGAGAGAGCGCTTTGTTTACATTAGCGTTTGGCGGTATATACACAGCGGTTACAATCGCTATTGTTAGCTCTCTAGGCATCGAAAAGGGCCGACATCTTACCGACATGTACTCTAGATCTGGGGAGCAGTGTTTGTCTATGATTGTCCCGTTGTTACACCAGTAATCATGCACGTAAATACAGAGCCCCCCACCTCTGCTCTTACCGGAGTTCTCAGTCCTGTCCCAGCGCAGCAGAGTGCGGCCTGCAATCACGAACATAGTGATTTCCAGCAAGTTGTAGTTCCAAGTCGTCCGTTTTATGCACCAGGGATCTGGCATTGGAGAGATAGAGGCTCGGGAGAGGTGGCTTGTGTGGTTGATTCCTTAGCCTTAGCATAGCACCGGACCTGCGGCCTCGCTTCTGCTTCCTCTCCTTCCTCCGTCTGCGCTGCCTCCCAGACCCGATAACAATCCACGGAGAGCCCGGCGGTCTCGCTATGTCATCTGGGATGTTGTGTGTGTGTCGAAAGTCACTCGAAACAGCAAACTGGTGCTGGGCACCGATGTCCAAAAGATTCTGGCGGGTGTAACGGATGTTCGCAGAACAGAAAGTGCACAAACAAACAAGAAAGAAGTACAAAAACAACAAAAAAGAGCACTGAAAGAGAGAGCCGTAAGCCGCAGCGACCGCACGTCACGCCGCCATCTTGAATTACAACTGGGGTCAGCTGTTGGCGCTGCGCCACATGGCAGTGCTGCCGGACGAGAGACCCGACATCCCCCGCGAGCTGAGGAGAACGAGACGTGGGTGTCGTGCCAGAGCTCTACGTCGGGCTAAGAGGAGACGCTACAGACCTGTTCTCCCCTCCGTCATTATGGGGAATGTGAGATCTCTCCCCAACAAGATGGATGAGCTGGCGGCGCTGATGCGACACCAAAGAGAATATCGCGAATGCAGTGTTATGCTGTTCTCGGAGTTGTGGCTAACGGCACTAACCCCGGACACGGTCGTCACGCTCAACGGCTTCCAGCTCATACGCGCGGACAGGAGAACGTAGAGCGGGAAGAGGAAAGGAGGTGGGCTGGCAGTATTTGTGAATGATAGATGGTGTAACCCTAAGCACATCAATATTAAAGAGCAAACCTGCTGTAAGGACATCGAGCTGCTAGCCATGAGCATGAGGCCCCTGTACTTGCCCAGGGAATATTCGCATGTAATCGCGGTAACTACGTATGTCTCCCCCTCTGCCAACGCTGAGACTGCCTGTGAGATCCTGCACTCATCTGTGAGCAGACTGCAGACACAGCAACCTCAAGCCCTCCTTCTCATCTCCGGTGACTTCAACCACGCTTCTTCGCCCTCCACTCTGCCCACCTTCACCCAGTATGTAACTGTTACCGGCCTCAGGCCTAGGGGAAACCTGATGCGCAGTACAAACGTCCGTTTCCCTTAGAAGAGAGAGACGGACACAGAAGTTAGCGTGTGCAAACTGGCGTTCTTTATTTATACAAAGATAAGATAAGACAAGATAAGATAAGATAAGATAAGATAATCCTTTATTAGTCCCACAGCGGGGAAATTCACAGTATTACAGCAGCAGCAGAGTTTACAACAAAATAAGGATAATAATAAAATAAAATAAAATAAGAGTTGCATAGGAATCTGTATTGCACTTAGCATATTGCACAATGAAAAATGTTTGCATTCTGAATGTAAGTGTATATTGTATGTGGTCTACTGGGAGCAGTGCTGGTTGTACAGTCTCACAGCAGCAGGAAGAAAGGACCTGTGATAGTGCTCCTTCACACACTTGGGGTGAAGGAGCCGGTCACTGAAGGAACTGCCCAGTGCTGCCAGAGTCTCATGCATGGGGTGGGAGTCGTTCTCCAGCATGGATGCTAGCTTGTTCAGCATCCTCCTTTCTCCCACCGCCTGCACTGGGTCTAGAGGAGTCCCTAGGACCGAGCCAGCCCTCCTGATCAGTTTGTCCAGTTTCTTCCTGTCTGCAGTGGAGATGCTGCCGCCCCAGCAGACCACTCCATAGAGGATGGCTGATGCCACCACTGTGTCGAAAAAAGTCTTCAGGAGTGGCCCCTGCACTGCAAATGACCTCAGTCTCCTGAGCAGGTAGGGTCTGCTCTGTCCTTTCCTGTAAAGTGCAGCTGTGTTGTCTGACCAGTCCAGTTTACAGTTAAGGTGCACACCCAGGTACTTATAGAAAGAGTCCACTATTTCAATGTCCGTTCCCGGAAGTTCACTGCTGGAGGGGGATGTGTGCGCCTGCGGAAATCCACCACCAGTTCTTTGGTCGTCCCTGCATTGATTTTAGGTGATTCCGCAGACACCAGTCCACAAAGTCCTGAATCAGTTCTCTGTACTCTCTGTCGTCAAACACACACAGCTGCACTTTACAACAGACAAACTTGATTCAACATGTAGCCCCTTGATTCAACAAATAGAAGAAACTCTGTAGAGCATTAAGAGTCTGGGGCGAGTGAGAGTAAGAGACCAAAAGTTTAACAAAAAGCTGGACCATATGATGGTGCTATGTGAATGCAAGGGTAAGGTGGACACCACCAAGGCTCCACCTAAAGTAGTGACAGCCAGTGGGGCTGAAACATGGCCCATTGTCATTTTGAGTGAACGTCCAGCAAGTACAACAGAAGCCCCCAGCACATTACAGAACTTAGTGAATGCACAGTCACTGGGTAGCTCAGCTGAGTCCATAATTCATGCAGTTGTGATTTACTAGCTAAGATAGAAAAAAACCCCAGCGATGGTGGTGGTTTTTGTCGTTTGCACACCTTTTCAGGAACTGTACCAGTTCCAGGTGGAGAAGAGCCTCTAGAATGTTGGATGGAACAAGCTAGATTGATGATAGAAGAAAGTCCATGCTCCAACCAGGAGAAGAGGCGTCGCATTATGGAAAGTTTAAAAGGTCCAGCCCTGGGATTGGTAAAGGCAGTGTGTATTGCAGAGTCAGAAGTTATTCCGGAGAGGCTTTTAGATGCCATTGAAAGTATGTTTGGGACAGGCGAGTCTGGCGAGGACCTGTATTTTGCCTTTTGATTGCTGCAACAACATCCAGGGGAAAAATTGTCCAGTTTTCTCTGATGTCTGGAGCAAGCATTGACCAAAGTTGTGCAGTGAGGTGGCCTTCCAGTCTGTAGAGCAGATCGAGCATGTGTAGAGCAGATGCTTCGTGGTGCAGTGCAATCAGATATGATGCTAGTCCAGCTCAAGCTACGAGACAGAAGGGATAAACCC
This sequence comes from Pygocentrus nattereri, assembly GCF_015220715.1. Taxonomy (NCBI): domain Eukaryota; kingdom Metazoa; phylum Chordata; class Actinopteri; order Characiformes; family Serrasalmidae; genus Pygocentrus; species Pygocentrus nattereri. Next base: position 40,369,534 of record NC_051227.1, on the reverse strand, counting down.
CCATCATTTTTAGAGCTTCTTAATCAAATTCGCACTGAGGAAGAGTTTGAAGCCTCTCGAGTGAAACTGAAGCCAGCCGTACAAGTAGCCCAAGCTCAGTGGGTGGAGGAAAGTCGACAGACTGAGATCCAAATTCTAAGAAATGAGATTAAAGATCTGAAAGCACTGTTTGCTTCCATGAGCACCCTTCCCTCTCACACCACGGTGGAGACTGGAGAGTTGGCTTTGGCCTCCCAAACTCTGACACCAACTAGCCATTTGGACCCAGAGGTTGATGCATTGAAAAAACAAGTAAGTAAAGAGGCTGCAGAGAAAAGCCACTGCCAAGAGAACCCCAGCACTACCTCAGCTTCAGCTCTATTAGTGGAACCCTCAGTGAGAGTTAGAAATGCCCAAAGACCTGACAAGTCTTCCCAAGAGTTAGAAGAACAGTTCTGCTAACGGTGTGGAGAGAGTGGGCATTTTGCCATGAGATGCCGTAACTCAGAAAACCAGACCAAGATTATTAAAAAGTTCATTAGACTTTGCAGAAAGAACAAAGTGAGTCAGTCTCCTACTGAAAATGATAAATCATCAGACGCTGACTGTTCCGTAAAGAAGAGTGCCGTAGAGATAGGGAGAGCTAACAGTCTTCCCACAGGGTTAATAGGGCCCTCCTCTGTTGTGCACTTAAAAGTAAATGGCCATGGTTGCAACGCTCTGCTAGACAGTGGATCGCAGGTCACCATCATTTTTGAAAGTTGGTATAAAAAACACCTGCCAGATGTTACCATCCAGCCAGTTACTGGTCTGGTGATATGGGGCTTGAGTGACTCTAGCTAACCCTATCTGGGCTATGTAGTAGTGGACATAGAATTTCCTGAGGAACTCACAGATACCTCAGCCGCAATCTCAGTCTTGGCTTTGATTTTTCCCAGTCCCAACAGTCCTGACCAGATCCCAATAATACTGAGCACTAATGCAAGTCTTTTCAAATGGTTGGCTAAACTGTGCCAAGAAGAAGCAGGCATTAATATAGCTCAAACATTTGGTATATGGGCCCATCTGAGCGTTCCAGGCAGGACAGAGTGCTCTGCAGGTTAGGATGAGGCCGGATGTATGAGAAGGGCTGGTGCTGGGCCCTTAACCTTAAATGCTGGTTGTGATCGATATGCTGTCTGCAAAGTAGAGCTGAAAAGAACCGTGGATACTGAGACTCTTCTGGTGGAGGCTTCCCCAGATGTGCCACTTCCAGCTGGAGTACTGCTACAGTCAATGGTGGTACTTGGCTCCAAAATTGATGTCAATGCTTTCACAGTAGCTATACATAACTGGTCTTGCAAAGACCTAGTTCTCCCAGTAGGGACCTTTATCGGGTCATCTGTGTCCGCCTGACCCGATAACTCCAGTTCCAGTGGTAGAAAGAGTTCTCCCGACAGAAGGGGTTTCTAAGGAGTTTGATCCTCAACTGATACAGTTCGGAGAGTCACCTATTCCTGAGGCATGGAAACATCATCTGCGCCAGAAGTTGTCACAGTGAGCTAGTGTGTTCTCTGTCCACGTATGGGATGTGGGTTTAGCAAAGGGAGTGAAAAACAACATTAGGTTGACAGACCCCAGACCTTTCAGAGAGTGCTCTAGGCAGTTGACCCCTGCCGACATAGATGATGTGAGGAAACACCTACAGGAGCTGTGCAAAGCTGGTGTCATTAAGGAATCACGCAGTCCTTGCATGTCTCCCATTGTTATAGCCTGAAAAAAAGACGGGAGCATTAGAATATGCATTGACTACCAGATGCTGAACCAACTTACATTTCCTGACCAGTACACTACCCCTCGTATAGATGATGTGCTAGATTGTTTGTCTGGGAGTAGATGGTTTTCGGTCTTAGACTTAAGAAGCGGTTTCTACCAAATAGCCATGGAGGAAGAGGATAAGGAGAAGACGGACTTTATCTGTCCATTGGGGTTTTACCAGTGGGAGCGTCTGCTGCAGGGGATCACGGGAGCCCCAGCGACCTTTCGACGATTAATGGAGAGAGCAGTGGCTGATATGAACCTACTTCAAGTGATCGTTTATTTGGATGATTTAATTGTGTTTGGGAAGTCACTGGAAGAACATGGAGAGACTGAGTCCTAGATTGGCTGGAGCAAGTGGGTCTCAAACTGTCCCTTGACAAATGTAGGTTCTATCAGCCCAAGGTCAAATATGTAGGCCACATTATTTCATCTGAGGGTATTGCAGTTGATCCTGCTAAAGTCAAAGCGGTCACTAGGTGGCCTCAACCTACAGACCTGAAGTCATTGTGTTCATTCTTTTTTGTGGATACTATTTGTGGATACTATTGTCGCTTCATAGAGAAATACTCTGTCATTGTGAGACCCCTTACAGATCTCACCAAGGGCTATGCTCCTAAACAGCATGGACAAGAGCAGGGGAATGAAAAGGCCAAGGCCTACCGAAAAGAGTCCGAGCCATTAGGGGAAAGGTGGGACTCATCTTGCACTGAAGCTTTCCATCGCATAATACATTGTCTCACCAAAGCCCCAGTGCTAGCCCTTGCTGACACCAGTAATCCATACATCCTTCAGGTTGATGCAAGCTTAAAAGGGCTTGGAGCTGTCCTGTACCAGGAGCACCAGGAAGGGTTAAGACCAGTCAAATCAAATCAAATTTATTGTATAGCGCTTTTTACAATGCATGTTGTCACAAAGCAGCTTCACAGAATTCCAGAAAAGATAAAGTTTTAACAAGAATGTAAAAAATGTAAAAACCCCCAGTGGGCAAGCCAGGGGCAACAGTGGCAGGGAAAAACTCCATCAGAACTGAGGAAGAAATCTTGGGAGGAAACAGTGGCCTTTGCCAGTAGGAAGGTGAGCAACTCAGAACAGAATTACACCATTCACCAGCTTGAGTTTCTAGCGCTAAAGTGGGCCGTCATGGATAAGTTCCACGACCTTTATGGAGCCCGTTTTACTGTGCGCACTGACAATAATCCACTCACATATGTTCTAACCACCGCCAAATTAAACGCCACTGGCAGATGGAGTCTGGACAGAGGGTAAATCTAACCCTGAACTGGTACTGTGGAAGTGAGGGGGTAAAACTGGTCATAAGAGATGGACTGCTTTATCGGAGCAGTAAAAGGCTGTCTGGTGAGGAGAGACTTCAACTGGCATTGCCTACAAAATTCAGAAAGACTGTCTTACATGCACTGCATGATCAGCTGGGTCATGTAGGAGCAGAATGAACCAGCGATCTGTTGAGAAGCTGGTTCTACTGGCCCAGAATGGTTGTGGATGTAGAACGCTATATATGTAATTGTGGAGCTTGTGTGGTCCGCAAGACACCCACAAAAAGAGCAGCTCTATTACACCATATAACTAGTGATGGACCAATGGCCCTGGTCTGCATCGATTTTCTTTCTATGGAACCAGACTCAAAAGGGATCAGCAATGTCTTAGTGGTCACTGACCATTTTTCCCGTTATGCGCAAGCCTTCCCCACTAGGAACCAGACAGCCATCACTGTCGCTAACACTCTTGTAGAGAAGTACATTGTCCATTATGGCCTTCTTGCGAGAGTTCACTCCGATCACGGGAGAGACATTGAGAGTATCCAAATAAAAGAGCTACTAAAGTTGCTAGGGGTGAGCAAGTCCCGCACTACCCCATATCACCCCCAGGGGGACCCACAGCCTGAACGGTTTAACCGTACTTTGCTTTCTATGCTCGGAACCCTGGGACAGGAAAAAAGGAGAACCTGGAGTCAGCATGTGGCATATCTAGTACATGCTTATAACAGTACAAAGAGTGATGCCACTGGGTACTCCCCATACTATCTGATGTTTGGACGAGAAGCCAGACTTCCTGTGGACCCTTGCTTTGGGATCCCACTTGGTGTTGCTGTGAAAGATCATGTGCAGTATGTAAAAAGACTCAAGAAGGACGTGCAGGAAGCCTTCCAGTTGGCTACTGAGGCTGCCAACAAGGTGCATCAGTGCAACAAGAAAGTTTATGATGGCCAAGGGTCAAGTTTTGACTGAGGAGGTATGGTATGCTACTGAAGAATTTGGGCTTGAAAGGGAAACACAAGCTTCAGAGTGGCTGGAGTCCCATACCCCATGTAGTCATGAAAAAACTGCCCAACTTGCCAGTGTATCGTGTGAGATGGGAGGGGCATCAAGGTCATGCGAAGACTCTTCACTGCAATCATCTTTTGCCTATTGAGTCCTCTGTGAGGCTAACTGATCTGGAATTGTCTGACAGATCCCCTGTGCGACAGAAAACACAGGCCAGACATAAAAGACTAAGGTGACCCAGCCAAGGGAAGAGTCCCCAGAGTCCTCTGATTCTTCCTCAGAAGTGGACGGTGGTCAGTTGCCAAGTTCCTACAAAGCATTCTGAAAACACATACCAAAGGTCCCAAATTACAGATTAGAAGCTGACTCCAGTGAGGAGGAAGAGGAGGCTCAGATAGGGAGTGACCATCCGGCCCAAAATAGCCCGTTAGGCAGAGACAGTAGTGACTGCACCCTAGTCACAAGTGAATCTGAGTCTGACCATGATTCTGAAAGGGACCTTTGCATGGACCATAACCATAGTAGGAGGTCTAGCTCAAGACAAAGTCCATTAAGATCAGATAGAGCACCAGTTGTCCCCAAACGACCAGTTAAACCAGTCCTAAGTCTTACATATGATGAAAAGGGTAGGTCTTATGATCAGCCGCTTACCATAGTACACCAAGGCATAACTATTAATTTGGGGAAAAAATAAGAACAACCTTAAGTCAATCATGAATTTCTCCTGTCTACTATATCAAACATGGGTATCTCAGACAATGCGCTACTATGGTTCAGATTGTACCTCACTGGGCACTCATTCAAGGTATCGTGGCATGGAGAGCTCTCCTCAGCCCACTTGCTATCCACTGGGGTTCCCCAGGGATCGGTACTGGGACCCCTTCTCTTTTCTATTTACACCACCTCTCTAGGCCGGGTTATCCGCTCACATGGCTTCTCGTAACATTGCTATGCTGACGACACCCAGCTCTATCTGTCATTCCCGTCTGATGACCCGTCGATCTCTGTGCGGATATCGCAGTGCCTCTCGGACATATCCGCATGGATGAAGGAACACCACCTTCAACTAAACCTGTCCAAGTCTGAACCTCTGGTTATACCAGCTAAACAATCCATTCAACACAACTTCACCATAACCATCGACTCACTCTCACTCTCCCCGACAAAGGTTGCTAGGAACCTGGGGCTTATGGTAGATGACCAACTCTCCTTCACGCACCATGTTGCCTCGGTGACTCGGTCCTGCCGCTTTGCGCTGTACAACATCAGACAGATACGGCTGTTTCTAACACAACAAGCCACCCAACTCTCGGTACAAGCAGTGGTCATCTCACGCCTGGACTACTGCAATGCCATACTGACGGGCCTCCCGGCCTGTGTTGTAAAACCACTGAAGATGGTTCAGAACGCTGCAGCGCGTCTGGTCTTTAACCAACCAAAACGGGCGCATGTCACCCCACTGCTCAGTGAGCTCCACTGGTTACCGGTTGCTGCTCGTATCAAATTTAAAACTCTTACGATTGCCTACAAGGTGTTAACAGAGCAGGCTCCTTCCTACCTGCACTCGCTCCTAAAGGCTTACAGCACCGCCCGGCCGCTGCGATCCTCCAATGAACGTCGCTTAGCTTTGCCAAACATTCACACAATGCAATCGAGACTGTTCTCATACTTGCTTCCCCAATGGTGGAACAAGCTACCTTCCGCTGTCAGAGCAGGGGGGTCCCTCTCTATTTTTTAAGAAACTCCTGAAGACAGAGCTCTTCAGGGAGCACTTGCTCTAATCGCCTCTTGCAAATCTATCCACTACCAACCTCATCTCCTTCTTGCCCTCCTTCCCTTTTCCTTCCCCCGCTTTTACCCCTTGGCCTCCTTTAAGGCCTGACTGTTTGTTCTATGTACCTCACTATTTGTAAGTCGCTTTGGATAAAAGCGTCTGCTAAATTGTAATGTAATGTAATGTAATGTAATTAAGTACTCTGGTGACTGATCTTCGTCATGTTGATATTTCTAGTGTTCTATATGATTAATTTTGTGTCCTAAAAACGTCTGATGAGGACATCCAGACAGTTAGAGGGGGGAGGATGTAGCCCCTTGTAAACTTGTGGCTAACTTTTTATTTCATTTTATAAAGTGACCTTGTTTTAAAATGTTTAAAATTATTTAAAAATTGTATAAAAATGTTAAAATGCCACATCTGATACTCAGGAGTTAAGTGTTCTCATTAGCTGTAAAAAGTTGTCAATCTCTGTTGTACACTTCCTCACCTGCTGATTGGCACTCTGTCTGTGTGGGGGCGGGAGGAGAGGTGTGTGTGTGTGTGTGTGTGTGTGTGTGTGTGTGTGTGTGTGTGTGTGTGTAAAGAGAGAGGAAGGGGCGAGAGGAGAGAACAAGGCAGATACAGGTAGAAAAAAGTAACGTAAAACACGTTATATTGACGTTTCTCATCAAGTCAAGAGTCAGGTTGTCAATCAGAGAACCCCCACAGTGGACTGTCTTGACTGAGTGTGGGAAACGAGGGAAACTCTCCCTCAAAGTGAAGTTCTGCCTGGAGTTACCGCTGCCGTTAGCACTAAGCTCTGCTGGCACTAGCCCAACCGGCTATCATACAGCTCCCTGCTAGCTGAAGTCCGCCCTCTCGGTGAGCTTATCAGTGAGACTTGGAGACCACCAGTTGCTGGTGCATCTTCTACACCACCTCAGGAAAACCAGATAGTGGTCTGAGCTGCCGTGAGGCTCAGACTTCCTCTGGCCACACTGAATTTCCCTCTCAGAAGCAAGGTAGCAGCTCTCCACTCCATTCCCCCATCTTAGACCCTGAGTGAGTCAAGGCAAGTTAAGTGTTTTTTCTGCGTGAAGTGGCCATTTAGTTTGAGGCCCCCACGTGCACAAGCAGCATTCGGGCCCGCCACGAGAGACACACCCACAGAGAGAAAAAAAGGGGTACCCCATATTTTTATTTCCTTTTATTTCAATATTTCTGACCAGGTCAATTTGAGTTTACTGATACAATTTGAGTGTAATTGTGCCCACATTAGTGCTGTGTATTAATAGAGTATTACTATACATTTCTGAGAAACCATTGAACACTAAATTGTGTATTTTATGTTTTTTTTTTACTCTAGGCACTTTTGTTATGTGACCAAAAGAGACATCAGATTTGAGTGACCAAATTGAGTGAACCCAATTCACTAATTAAATTCACTAACTAAAGTTTTAATAAATACCCCAGCCCAAGATACAGTAATTCTCTGTGTTTATTTTTATTAAACATTAGAAGCTGGGATTTTGTTTGTTGTAAGTTATAATAGTCACATATCTAAAGGGTTACTCTATGTACACCTGTCATATTTGGTAAGTTAAATTATAACTGAGGTGAAATATTATTCAGAAGGGTTCCTGCACTAGCCTGTATTTATAACTATGCCTGTTTTATTTAAGCAGTTTCTGAGAGCTCATAATTAAATTAAAAAAGAGCACAAACTCACCTAACTCATATGGCATAGCCTAGAGTTAATGGGGTGCTACAAACACATCAATTTTTGCATCACATGTTTTTTTGCTGTAGTTCCCCAGTCCAAGGGCTCCCTTATATGGTGGTCATTTGTCTTTCATCGGCGTGGATTATGGTTATTGTATGCTAACTGTAAAAGAAGAGTGTTTCCCCTTGTTTCTCATCATATTATCTCTTCAGGTATCTTTCCAGGTGTGTAATAGTGAGATATTTTAAATAAGAAAAATATGTGTTACTGGCATTATTGTTTCCATACCTATAACACGGTCCCATTTGATTAACTTCACCATTAACCCTTCAAAAACGTTGGACATGGCACTGGCCTGTTTCTGGAATACCTGACTAGGGATTTTCTTATTTTTAGCTCTTCCAAGTCTTATGTGAATACAGTGTGCTACCAAATGCCTCACCCACAGTTCCCCCCAGCATCAAGCTTGGACACATACACAGTGAACTTGTGCATCCATGACGTCAAGAATTTATTATTTAAATCGAGCTAGGCACTTTATATATATATGTTTGCCCAGAGTCTCTACATTATTTGATTACATTATTACTGCAGGTAATACTTTACTGGAGATATGATTTCTAATGGTATTTTCACTTTTTTATTGTTGCTGTTAAGTTATATACTTATAGTACCCTATCATGAATTATCTTGTATCTTTAATCATAATTTACTTTAAAATTCTAGTTTTGTATGGTCCCATTTATTGGTAGGTCATCATTAGCAACTTTTTATATCTTTTAAGATTGTCACATAATGTTGTTCCTGCTGTCACAATATAAATGTGAAAGTTATATACTTGCAGTACCATGTGATAAATTATACTATATCAATCATAATTTACTTTAACATTCTAGTCTTGTATGGTCACATTTATTGGTGATTATCTTTAGCAACTTTTCATTGTTTTTTGTTCTGAATATTTTTATAGCTTTAAAGATTCATACAATGTTGTTCCTAACTTCACAATTTTTCTCTTAGATATGTGCACAACAGAGTGTAACAGCACTCAGAATGTAACCATCAGTAACTATCAGTTGCAACTGGTCAGCTCTGTCCCATGGAGGATGCATTTAACATTCGCCATAGCCCAGATTTTTGTGTGGCCTTTCGTCTACATCAACATACTCATGCTTTTCACCTTCTACAGGAAACAGTCTTTCAGAACTGAAACACGTTACATATTGTTTGCCCACACATTACTGACTGACGTGATTTTTCTTGTGCTGACCGATTTTGTGGTCATTTTCTCACACAGCTATGTGTTATTGCCTACGGCATTCTGTATTCCATTTTGCATGCTCATGGATGCAGTCACATCCTGCACACCTCTAACTATCACTGCAATGTGTGTGGAACGCTACGTGGCCATCTGCATGCCACTGAGACACAGTGCTATATCCACCACCAGCAGAACTCTTACTGCTATCCTTATCATCTGGATCATAAGCTACATTAAGCCATTTGTGGATGTGTTTATCCTTGTTGCAACTGTTTCAGAGGAATATTTTTTAGAGCCTACCTTCTGCCATTATGAGATCATGATGCCAGAGCAATGGCACCGTTTAATGAGGAGTATTCTATATGTTACTGATTTTATAATAATTTTACTCATCGAGTTATTTTGCTATTTGATGATTGTGCTCGCTGCCCGCGCGGCCTCTGTTGACAAGAAATCAGCAGGAAAAGGTCTGCGCACCATCTCCCTGCATATGCTTCAGCTTATGCTTTGCACCTTTGAGATTGTTTGTCCATATATTGAAGCAATGGTCATACAAATAGACATTCAGTTATATCTGTCAGTCCGCTCTTTCAACTTTTTTACATTCAATGTCATTGCCAGGGCAGTTAGTACACTTGTCTATGGCCTAGGAGATGAGAAATTTTGCACTGCTATGCTATACTATGTAAGGTGTAAACAAAATTACATCTTATCTGAAAACAAAGCACCAAACACCTGAGTTTCAGTGTAGAGAATGTAACTACTTTAAGAGATTAAAGATTTCTTCATTGCATTAAATAGCTTCTTTGCTATTTCATTTGCAGATAAATAATAAATAATAAATCTTGTTTCTCATTCCTACCATGTAGCAATACGGTGAACTGAATGTGGCTTCATGTTAGAGAACTCTCT
>NC_051227.1:40037321-40052321 GCF_015220715.1 Pygocentrus nattereri | reverse complement strand
AGTAGAGAGGCTCCCTTGGGCTGTGTATAAATAGAAGAAGCCAAGCAGGTGGTATTGAGGGAATTGTGTTCAGGTGGCAGATCCTCCATGTGGATTGTCTCCTTAACAGGAAACCGTGGGTTTGCTGCCCGTTCTAAGTGTTTTTGGTTCTTTTACTTAAGGTTGTCCTGGTGCTTTTAAGGTTTGTGTACAGTATGCTGTGCTAATGCTGTGCTAATGCTATGTTGAAGCCATGTTAAACGAAAGGACTACTTGCCGTTGGTTTTAGACTCAGTTTCCCTTTTTATGCAGAAGGAGATTTTATAGGCCCTAGGCGGTTCTGGGTGGCTGAGGCTGGGACTTCTTAGGTCTCTGGTACATCATTCCTGCTTCACTCAACCTCATTATTAGCCGCCTCGCTGGCCACCTTCTGCTTCTCCACCAAGACTAGTATTGCAGAAACCTTCTATGTGAACTGTGCTACCACCAACTTATTGACTAAAAGCTACAAAAACAGCCCATGGACTTTGTGTTGGGTAATGGTCACTCACTTGGTGACTGTTTGATGGTGTGGGTTGGGAGCTGGAAATTACTTTGGTTTGTTTATTTAACACATTTCCTGTTGTACATTAAATTATCTTGTATACCTCTCAGCCTCAGGAGACTGCTGAAAGTCAGCCTAACTTGCTGTTTAATTGCCATACACTGCACAACGTATACACGGTCCCAGGTGATACCCTCCCTTATCAAATGTCTTTGTAGCAAAACTATTAATGGACTCTACTCTAGTGGTTACAAAGTGGCGCCTGAACAGGGACCCTGGTTCCTTTTTGTTGTCTTCTATTGCTAGCTGTGTTTGTGTGTGTTTGGCATGGCTACCCGGTGGTCCGAGACTGGGGAGGGGGCCTCACCCCTTCTGGATTTCACTGCAGGGCCGTTCGTTACACGGAGGGATGAAGTCAGTGATCTCATCAGTACCTTCAGTCAGCTCTACATCAAGTCTGAGGAAGGCGAGGAAGATGACTCCACGAGACTAGAGGACTTACCGGAGTTGCCACTTCCCCCACCGCCTCCTGAGAATGGCGAGTCATTCCAGGTAGCTGAGCACCTCCAAACCACTGATGAGAGGCTCCGCAACCTGGAGGCTAAGATTCAAGAGCCTTCAGGATACTCTGCAGATATTCCAGCGCTGCAAGAGGACATGAGGATTATGAGGCAAGAGATGGAGAAGGAAATCCAAGCTGTAGAGGAGCGCCTCAACTACCGACTACAGAGACAGAGTGAGAAACTAAAGAAGGTGATCGACCTGGAAGTACATGAGTTAGGCAAATCTGTTCATGATTGTTTCACTAGGAGAGACAAACAGTTTGAAAGGCGGTTCCATACCTTGGGTCCACTAGTCTCTACAGCCTTCCTTCCGACTCCTTCTGGGGTGCATACTCCTGGAGACCATGGACCATCCCCATCGACTGACACAAGCAACAGCCTATCCACTGTTCTACTCAAGCCCCCTATTAAGCTAGAGTTCCCCAGGTATGGAGGCTATGGCGAGGAGCAAGATCCCTTAGTGTTTATAGAGAAATGTGAAGAGTTTCTAGCTGTAAGACCCCTGGGTGACCTTGAAGTCCTGGCTGCTCTCACTGCAGTGCTGTCAGGCACAGCCAAGGCCTGGTGGCAAGCAGAGAAGAAGGCCGTTGGGACATGGGCCCAGTTTAAAGCAATATTTCTTCGGTCCTTCCTGTCAGAGGACTATGAGGCAGAGGCAGAGAGACGGCTAAGAGACAGACGACAAGGGCCTCAGGAGAGTATCAGGGATTTTGCTTTCCAATACAGATCCCTATGTCTTTGCTAGAAAGAGGATATGTCGAAGAAGGATCTACTCCAAGCTATTCTGAGGAACTGCAAACCCCAATTGGCCAGCATACTTCGAGGAACAGTCAAGACAGTGGATGAGCTGGTAAGAGTGGGAACTCTAGTAGAACGGGACCTATCAGCTGTCAGGGCCTACTGGAACCAAGCCAGTGCTCTCCAGCCTGCCTCTCCTCCAGGTAACACACTAACTCTCCCTCTTCTGATAAGGGGTCGAGAGGTTTCTGCCTTTGTGGACACTGGCAGCACGTATTCAATGTTGCAGAGGTCCCTGTGGGAAGAGTTGAAAGAAAAAAAAGAGGTATGGAGGCCATGTGGGATTCTGAGCTTCTTGCTGGCTGATGGACAGGCACGAACTGCCAGGGGTGTGGTGGATCTTACCTATCGCCTCCAAGAACATCATATCCAACATCCCTTCTATGTCATGGACAATGAGGACCTGGCCTTTCCCATCATTGCTGGTCTAGACTTCCTCCGAACGTATGGTCTCACCATTGACTTCTCACATAACACCTACTGCCTGCCATATGGAATATCTACTCCATTCAGTACCCCTGACAGCCCTGATCCTCAGCACCCTTGCACGGTAAGCATGTACCTTTACCTGGCACAGTCAACTCTGACATCCCCTTGTCCTGAGACACAACAGCTATTAGAGAATCTAGTAGCAAAGGCGGATACCACAGATCAATATCGGCACCTGCTGAGGGACCTGGTACATCGGTAGCCTATTGTGTGTACTACCCAGCTGGGGCGGACTACAGTGGTTTCACATCGGATTACCAGCATCGATGAGCTGCCTATCCGCCGGCAACCTTACCGGGTGTCTATGGAGAAACGAAAATTCATCAAGGAGGAAGTGGAGAACATGGCAAAAGAGGAGCTTATACGGCCGTCGACATCACCTTGGGCTGCTCCTGTGGTTCTGGTGCCCAAGAAGGATGGGGGCCTAAGATTCTGTGTAGTTTACCGTCGCCTCAATGGCAGGACCCACCTGGATGGGTACCCGATGCCACAGGTCCAAGAGATACTAGAGTCCCTCCATGGAGCTTTAGCACCCTTGACCTGAAAAGCGGATATTGGCAAGTTGCTTTGGCGGAGGATAGCATTCCCAAGTCAGCCTTTGTTACCACCGAGGGGCTATAGGAGTTCCTAGTTCTTCCGTTCTGCCTCAAGAATGCGGCTGCGTCCTTCCAACGCCTCATGGAATCTGTCATGGGGGACCTCAAGGGAAAATCTTGCTTCATCTATATAGATGACATTGTGGTGTATTCAGCCTCAGTCCAGCAACATCTTCACCACCTCCAAGAGGTGTTCGACCGCCTTCATCGAGCAGGGCTGACGCTCAATCTGAGGAAGTGCAAACTGTTACAGACATCCCTCAACTTTCTAGGTCACATGGTTTCCAAGGATAGTATTAGTATGGAACCCGGAAAGATAGAGGTGGTAAGAGACTTCCCTCAGCCCCGGTCAGTGAAGGAAGTTCAGAGGTTTTTGGGATTGGCCGGCTGGTACCACCGTTTCATTCCACATTTTGCTGGAAGGACTGACCCCCTTAATGCCCTGAAATGGAAGAACTCTACTTGGGCCTGGACAGAGCAATGCCAGAAAGCTTTTGATGACATCAAGCAAGCTCTAATCACTGCCCCGGTCTTGGTTCCTCCTGACTTCAGTAAACCATTCCAGCTCCAGACCTATGCTAGTGAGGTGGGGCTTGGTGCAGTGCTCACCCAGGAGGCTGAGGGGCAGGAGCATGTTATTGCTTACGCCTCAAGGCTCCTGAGGGGGGCGGAGAAAAACTATTCCACCTCAGAGAAGGAGTGTTTAGCTGTAGTGTGGGCAGTGTAGAAGTGGCGAGTCTATCTGGAGGGACGACGCATCCTGGTGTTTATGGACCATGCTGCTCTCACCTGGGTGTTTAACCACCCAAAACCATCTTCGAGGTTAACGAGGTGGGCTATCCGGCTCCAGGGATTCGACTTCTCTGTCCGGTACCGAAAAAAGGCAAATCAGTCAGTGTGTGTTGTGTTGTGTGTTGTTGTGCGCTGTCTGTGTGTTGTTGTGCGCTGTCTGTGTGTGTGTGTGTGTGTGTGCGCTGTCAGTGTGTGTTGTGGTGTTGTGCGCTGTTCGCTGTCAGGGTGTTGTTGTTGTGCGCTGTCTGTGTTGTTGTGCGCTGTCTGTGTTGTTGTGCGCTGTCAGTGTGTGGTGTGTGTGTGTGTGTGTGTGTGTGTGTGCGCTGTCAGTGTTGTGTTGTGTGCTGTTCATTGTCAGTGTGTTGTGCGCTGTCAGTGTGTTATGGTGTTGTGCGCTGTCAGTGTGTGTTGTGGTGTTGTGCACTGTTCGCTGTCAGGTTGTGGTGTTGTGCGCTGTCAGGGTGTTGTGCGCTGTCAGTGTGTGTTTGTGTGTGTTGTTGTTGTTGTTGTTGATGTTGTGCGCTGTCAGGGTGTTGTGTGCTGTCAGGGTGTTGTTGTTCGCTGTCAGTGTGTTGTTGTTGTTCGGCTCCAGGGATTCGACTTCTCTGTCCGGTACCGAAAAAGGCAAATCAGTCAGTTGTGTGTTGTGTTGTGTGTTGTTGTGCGCTGTCAGTGTGGTGTGTGTGTGTGTGTGTGTGTGTGTGTGCGCTATCAGTGTTGTGTTGTGTGCTGTTCGCTGTCAGTGTGTTGTGCGCTGTCAGTGTGTGTTGTGGTGTTGTGCACTGTGCGCTGTCAGGGTGTTGTTGTTGTGCGCTGTCTGTGTGTGTTGTTGTTGTTGTTGTTGTTGTTGTTGATGTTGTGCGCTGTCAGTGTGTTGTGTGCTGTCGGTGTTGTTGTTGTTGTGCGCTGTCAGTGTGTGTGTTGTGCGCTGTCAGTGTGTGTGTTGTGCGCTGTCAGTGTGTTGTGTGCTGTCGGTGTTGTTGTTGTTGTGCGCTGTCAGTGTGTGTGTTGTGCGCTGTCAGGGTGTTGTTGTTGTTGTTGTTGTTGTTGTTGTTCGCTGTCAGGGTGTTGTTGTTCGCTGTCAGGGTGTTGTTGTTGTTCGCTGTCAGTGTGATGTGCGCTGTCAGGGTGTGTTGTTGTGCGCTGTCAGGGTGTTTGTGTGTTGTTCTGCATTGTTCGCTGTCAGTGTGTTGTGCGCTGTCAGTGTGTGTTGTGGTGTTGTTCGCTGTCAGTGTGTGTTGTGGTGTTGTGCGCTGTTCGGTGTCAGGGTGTGTTGTTGTTCGCTGTCAGTGTGATGTTGTGCGCTGTCAGTGTGATGTTGTGCGCTGTCAGTGTGTGTTGTTGTGCGCTGTCAGTGTGTTTGTGTGTTGTTCTGCATTGTTCGCTGTCAGTGTGTTGTGCGCTGTCAGTGTGTGTTGTGGTGTTGTTCGCTGTCAGTGTGTGTTGTGGTGTTGTGCGCTGTTCGCTGTCAGGTTGTTGTGTTGTGCGCTGTCAGGGTGTTGTTGTTGTTCGCTGTCAGGGTGTTGTTGTTGTTGTTGTTGTTGTTGTTGTTGTTGTTGTTGTTGTTGTTGTTGTTGTTGTTGTTGTTCGCTGTCAGGGTGTTGTTGTTCGCTGTCAGGGCGTTGTTGTTGTTGTACGCTGTCAGGGCGTTGTTGTTGTTGTACGCTGTCAGGGCGTTGTTGTTGTTGTACGCTGTCAGGGCGTTGTTGTTGTTGTTGTTCGCTGTCAGGGCGTTGTTGTTGTTGTTCGCTGTCAGGGCGTTGTTGTTGTTGTTCGCTGTCAGGGCGTTGTTGTTCGCTGTCAGGGCGTTGTTGTTGTTGTTGTTCGCTGTCAGGGCGTTGTTGTTCGCTGTCAGTGTGTGTGTGTGTTGTTGTGCGCTGTCAGTGTGTGTGTGTGTGTGTTGTTGTGCGCTGTCAGTGTGTTGTTGTGTGCTGTCAGTGTGTGTTGTGGTGTTGTTCGCTGTCAGTGTGTGTTGTGGTGTTGTGCGCTGTTCGCTGTCAGGTTGTTGTGTTGTGCGCTGTCAGGGTGTTGTTGTTGTTCGCTGTCAGGGTGTTGTTGTTGTTGTTGTTGTTGTTGTTCGCTGTCAGGGTGTTGTTGTTCGCTGTCAGGGCGTTGTTGTTCGCTGTCAGGGTGTTGTTGTTGTGCGCTGTCAGGGCGTTGTTGTTGTGCGCTGTCAGGGCGTTGTTGTTGTTGTTGTTGTTGTTCGCTGTCAGGGCGTTGTTGTTCGCTGTCAGGGTGTTGTTGTTGTTGTGCGCTGTCAGGGTGTTGTTGTTGTTGTTGTGCGCTGTCAGGGTGTTGTTGTTGTTGTGCGCTGTCAGGGCGGTGTTGTTGTTGTTGTGCGCTGTCAGGGCGGTGTTGTTGTTGTTGTGCGCTGTCAGGGCGTTGTCGTTGTTGTGCGCTGTCAGGGCGTTGTTGTTCGCT
This sequence comes from Pygocentrus nattereri, assembly GCF_015220715.1. Classification (NCBI taxonomy): domain Eukaryota; kingdom Metazoa; phylum Chordata; class Actinopteri; order Characiformes; family Serrasalmidae; genus Pygocentrus; species Pygocentrus nattereri. The sequence goes on along the minus strand of NC_051227.1, from coordinate 40,046,139 downwards.
GTCAGGGCGTTGTCGTTGTTGTGCGCTGTCAGGGCGTTGTCGTTGTTGTTCGCTGTCAGGGTGTTGTTGTTGTTCGCTGTCAGGGTGTTGTTGTTGTGCGCTGTCAGTGTGTGTTGTTGTTGTTCGCTGTCAGTGTGTGTGTGTTGTTGTTCCCTGTCAGTGTGTGTTGTTGTTGTGCGCTGTCAGTGTGTGTGTGTGTGTTGTTGTTCCCTGTCAGTGTGTTGTTGTGTGCTGTCAGGGTGTTGTTGTTCGCTGTCAGTGTGTGTTGTTGTTGTGCGCTGTCAGTGTGTGTGTGTGTGTTGTTGTGTGCTGTCAGTGTGTTGTTGTGTGCTGTCAGGGTGTTGTTGTTCGCTGTCAGGGTGTTGTTGTTCGCTGTCAGGGTGTTGTTGTTGTGCGCTGTCAGGGTGTGTGTTGTGCGCTGTCAGGGTGTTGTGCGCTGTCAGTGTGTGGTGTGTGTGTGTGTGTGTGTGTGCGCTGTCAGTGTGTTGTTGTGTGCTGTCAGGGCGTTGTTGTGCGCTGTCAGGGCGTTGTTGTTCGCTGTCAGGGCGTTGTTGTTCGCTGTCAGTGTGTGTGTGTGTTGTTGTGTGTGTGTGTGTGTGTTGTTGTGCGCTGTCAGTGTGTTGTTGTGTGCTGTCAGTGTGTGTTGTGGTGTTGTTCGCTGTCAGTGTGTGTTGTGGTGTTGTGCGCTGTTCGCTGTCAGGTTGTTGTGTTGTGCGCTGTCAGGGTGTTGTTGTTGTTCGCTGTCAGGGTGTTGTTGTTGTTGTTGTTGTTGTTGTTGTTCGCTGTCAGGGTGTTGTTGTTGTTGTTGTTCGCTGTCAGGGCGTTGTTGTTGTTGTTCGCTGTCAGGGCGTTGTTGTTCGCTGTCAGGGTGTTGTTGTTGTGCGCTGTCAGGGCGTTGTTGTTGTGCGCTGTCAGGGCGTTGTTGTTGTTCGCTGTCAGGGCGTTGTTGTTCCCTGTCAGGGTGTTGTTGTTGTTGTGCGCTGTCAGGGTGTTGTTGTTGTTGTTGTGCGCTGTCAGGGTGTTGTTGTTGTTGTGCGCTGTCAGGGCGTTGTTGTTGTTGTTGTGCGCTGTCAGGGCGTTGTTGTTGTTGTTGTGCGCTGTCAGGGCGTTGTTGTTGTTGTGCGCTGTCAGGGCGTTGTTGTTGTTGTGCGCTGTCAGGGCGTTGTTGTGCGCTGTCAGGGCGTTGTTGTGCGCTGTCAGGGCGTTGTTGTTGTTGTGCGCTGTCAGGGCGTTGTCGTTGTTGTTCGCTGTCAGGGCGTTGTCGTTGTTGTTCGCTGTCAGGGTGTTGTTGTTGTTCGCTGTCAGGGCGTTGTCGTTGTTGTTCGCTGTCAGTGTGTGTTGTTGTTGTGCGCTGTCAGTGTGTGTGTGTTGTTGTTGTGCGCTGTCAGTGTGTGTTGTTGTTGTGCGCTGTCAGTGTGTGTTGTTGTTGTGCGCTGTCAGTGTGTGTTGTTGTTGTGCGCTGTCTGTGTGTGTGTGTGTGTGTTGTTGTGCGCTGTCAGTGTGTGTTGTTGTTGTTGTTCGCTGTCAGTGTGTGTGTGTGTTGTTGTGCGCTGTCAGTGTGTGTGTGTTGTTGTGCGCTGTCAGTGTGTGTGTGTTGTTGTGTGCTGTCAGTGTGTTGTTGTGTGCTGTCAGGGTGTTGTGTGCTGTCAGGGTGTTGTTGTTCGCTGTCAGGGTGTTGTTGTTGTGCGCTGTCAGGGTGTTGTGCGCTGTCAGTGTGTGGTGTGTGTGTGTGTGTGTGCGCTGTCAGTGTTGTGTTGTGTGCTGTTCGTTGTCAGTGTGTTGTGCGCTGTCAGTGTGTTATGGTGTTGTGCGCTGTCAGTGTGTGTTGTGGTGTTGTGCACTGTTCGCTGTCAGGTTGTTGTGTTGTGCGCTGTCAGGGTGTTGTGCGCTGTCAGGGTGTTGTTGTTGTTGTTCGCTGTCAGGGTGTTGTTGTTGTGCGCTGTCAGGGTGTTGTGCGCTGTCAGTGTGTGGTGTGTGTGTGTGTGTGTGCGCTGTCAGTGTTGTGTTGTGTGCTGTTCGTTGTCAGTGTGTTGTGCGCTGTCAGTGTGTTATGGTGTTGTGCGCTGTCAGTGTGTGTTGTGGTGTTGTGCACTGTTCGCTGTCAGGTTGTTGTGTTGTGCGCTGTCAGGGTGTTGTGCGCTGTCAGTGTGTGTTTGTGTGTGTTGTTGTTGTTGTTGTTGTTGTTGTTGTTGTTGTTGATGTTGTGCGCTGTCAGGGTGTTGTGTGCTGTCAGGGTGTTGTTGTTGTTGTTCGCTGTCAGGGTGTTGTTGTTGTTCGGCTCCAGGGATTCGACTTCTCTGTCCGGTACCGAAAAAGGCAAATCAGTCAGTTGTGTGTTGTGTTGTGTGTTGTTGTGCGCTGTCAGTGTGTGTGTTGTGCGCTGTCAGGGTGTTGTTGTTGTTGTTGTTGTTGTTGTTGTTGTTGTTCGCTGTCAGGGTGGTTTTGTTCGCTGTCAGGGTGGTGTTGTTGTTCGCTGTCAGTGTGATGTTGTGCGCTGTCAGGGTGTGTTGTTGTGCGCTGTCAGTGTGTGTGTGTGTGTGTGTGTGTGTGTGTGTGTGTTGTTGTGCGCTGTCAGTGTGTTGTTGTGTGCTGTCAGTGTGTTGTTGTGTGCTGTCAGGGTGTTGTTGTTCGCTGTCAGGGTGTTGTTGTTGTGCGCTGTCAGGGTGTTGTGCGCTGTCAGTGTGTGGTGTGTTGTTGTGCGCTGTCAGTGTGTTGTTGTGCGCTGTCAGTGTGTTGTTGTGCGCTGTCAGGGTGTTGTTGTTCGCTGTCAGGGTGTTGTTGTTGTGCGCTGTCAGGGTGTTGTGCGCTGTCAGTGTGTGTGTGTGTTGTTGTGCGCTGTCAGTGTGTTGTTGTGCGCTGTCAGGGTGTTGTTGTTGTGCGCTGTCAGGGTGTTGTTGTTGTGCGCTGTCAGGGTGTTGTTGTTGTGCGCTGTCAGGGTGTTGTGCGCTGTCAGTGTGTGGTGTGTGTGTGTGTGTGTGCGCTGTCAGTGTTGTGTTGTGTGCTGTTCGTTGTCAGTGTGTTGTGCGCTGTCAGTGTGTTATGGTGTTGTGCGCTGTCAGTGTGTGTTGTGGTGTTGTGCACTGTTCGCTGTCAGGTTGTTGTGTTGTGCGCTGTCAGGGTGTTGTGCGCTGTCAGTGTGTGTTTGTGTGTGTTGTTGTTGTTGTTGGTGTTGTGCGCTGTCAGGGTGTTGTGTGCTGTCAGGGTGTTGTTGTTGTTGTTGTTGTTGTTGTTGTTGTTCGCTGTCAGGGTGTTGTTGTTGTTCGGCTCCAGGGATTCGACTTCTCTGTCCAGTACCGAAAAAGGCAAATCAGTCAGTTGTGTGTTGTGTGTTGTGTGTTGTTGTGCGCTGTCAGTGTGTTGTGTGTGTGTGTGTGTGTGTGTGTGTGTGTGTGTGTGTGTGCGCTATCAGTGTTGTGTTGTGTTGTGTGCTGTTCGCTGTCAGTGTGTTGTGCGCTGTCAGTGTGTTATGGTGTTGTGCGCTGTCAGTGTGTGTTGTGGTGTTGTGCACTGTTCGCTGTCAGGGTGTTGTGCGCTGTCAGGGTGTTGTTGTTGTGCGCTGTCTGTGTGTGTTGTTGTTGTTGTTGTTGTTGTTGTTGATGTTGTGTGCTGTCAGTGTGTTGTGCGCTGTCAGTGTGTTGTGTGCTGTCGGTGTTGTTGTTGTTGTTGTTGTGCGCTGTCAGGGTGTTGTTGTTGTTGTTGTTGTTGTGCGCTGTCAGGGTGTTGTTGTTGTTGTTGTTGTGCGCTGTCAGGGTGTTGTTGTTGTTCGCTGTCAGTGTGATGTTGTGCGCTGTCAGGGTGTGTTGTTGTGCGCTGTCAGTGTGTTTGTGTGTTGTTCTGCATTGTTCGCTGTCAGTGTGTTGTGCGCTGTCAGTGTGTGTTGTGGTGTTGTTCGCTGTCAGTGTGTGTTGTGGTGTTGTGCGCTGTTCGCTGTCAGGTTGTTGTGTTGTGCGCTGTCAGGGTGTGTTGTTGTTCGCTGTCAGTGTGATGTTGTGCGCTGTCAGGGTGTGTTGTTGTTCGCTGTCAGTGTGTGTTGTGGTGTTGTGCGCTGTTCGCTGTCAGGTTGTTGTGTTGTGCGCTGTCAGGGTGTTGTTGTTGTTGTTGTTCGCTGTCAGGGTGTTGTTGTTGTTGTTGTTGTTGTTGTTGTTGTTGTTGTTCGCTGTCAGGGTGTTGTTGTTGTTGTTGTTGTTGTTGTTGTTGTTGTTGTTCGCTGTCAGGGTGTTGTTGTTGTTGTTGTTGTTGTTGTTGTTCGCTGTCAGGGTGTTGTTGTTGTTGTTGTTGTTGTTGTTGTTGTTCGCTGTCAGGGTGTTGTTGTTGTTGTTGTTGTTGTTGTTGTTCGCTGTCAGGGTGTTGTTGTTGTTGTTGTTGTTGTTGTTGTTCGCTGTCAGGGTGTTGTTGTTGTTGTTGTTGTTGTTGTTGTTCGCTGTCAGGGTGTTGTTGTTGTTGTTGTTGTTCGCTGTCAGGGTGTTGTTGTTGTTGTTGTTGTTCGCTGTCAGGGTGTTGTTGTTGTTGTTGTTGTTCGCTGTCAGGGTGTTGTTGTTGTTGTTGTTGTTGTTGTTCGCTGTCAGGGTGTTGTTGTTGTTGTTGTTGTTGTTGTTGTTGTTGTTGTTCGCTGTCAGGGTGTTGTTGTTGTTGTTGTTGTTGTTGTTGTTGTTCGCTGTCAGGGTGTGTGTGTGTGTGTGTGTGTGTTGTTGTGCGCTGTCAGGGTGTTGTTGTTGTTGTTGTTGTTGTTGTTGTTGTTCGCTGTCAGGGTGTTGTTGTTGTTGTTGTTGTTGTTGTTCGCTGTCAGGGTGTTGTTGTTGTTGTTGTTGTTGTTGTTGTTGTTGTTCGCTGTCAGGGTGTGTGTGTGTGTGTGTGTGTGTTGTTGTGCGCTGTCAGGGTGTTGTTGTTGTTGTTGTTGTTGTTGTTGTTGTTGTTGTTGTTGTTCGCTGTCAGGGTGTGTGTGTGTGTGTGTGTTGTTGTGCGCTGTCAGGGTGTTGTTGTTGTGCGCTGTCAGGGTGTTGTTGTTGTGCGCTGTCAGGGTGTTTGTGTGTTGTTCTGCATTGTTCGCTGTCAGTGTGTTGTGCGCTGTGTGTTGTGGTGTTGTGCGCTGTTCGCTGTCAGGTTGTTGTGTTGTGCGCTGTCAGGGTGTTGTTGTTGTTCGCTGTCAGGGCGTTGTTGTTGTTGTTGTTGTTGTTGTTGTTCGCTGTCAGGGCGTTGTTGTTGTTGTTGTTCGCTGTCAGGGTGTTGTTGTTGTTCGCTGTCAGGGTGTTGTTGTTGTTCGCTGTCAGGGTGTGTTGTTGTTGTTCGCTGTCAGGGTGTGTTGTTGTTGTGCGCTGTCAGGGTGTTGTTGTTGTGCGCTGTCAGGGTGTTGTTGTTGTGCGCTGTCAGGGTGTTTGTGTGTTGTTCTGCATTGTTCGCTGTCAGTGTGTTGTGCGCTGTCAGTGTGTGTTGTGGTGTTGTGCGCTGTCAGTGTGTGTTGTGGTGTTGTGCGCTGTTCGCTGTCAGGTTGTTGTGTTGTGCGCTGTCAGGGTGTTGTTGTTGTTCGCTGTCAGGGCGTTGTTGTTGTTGTTGTTGTTGTTGTTCGCTGTCAGGGCGTTGTTGTTGTTGTTGTTCGCTGTCAGGGTGTTGTTGTTGTTGTTGTTCGCTGTCAGGGTGTTGTTGTTGTTCGCTGTCAGTGTGTGTTGTTGTTGTTCGCTGTCAGTGTGTGTGTGTGTTGTTGTTCCCTGTCAGTGTGTGTGTGTGTGTGTGTGTGTGTTGTTGTGCGCTGTCAGTGTGTTGTTGTTCGCTGTCAGGGTGTTGTTGTTCGCTGTCAGGGTGTTGTTGTGCGCTGTCAGTGTGTTGTTGTTGTGCGCTGTCAGTGTGTGTTGTTGTGCGCTGTGTGTGTGTGTGTGTGTTGTCAGGGTGTTGTTGTGCGCTGTCAGGGTGTTGTTGTGCGCTGTCAGGGTGTTGTTGTGCGCTGTCAGGGTGTTGTTGTTGTTGTTCGCTGTCAGGGTGATGTTGTGCGCTGTCAGGGTGTGTTGTTGTGCGCTGTCAGGGTGTTTGTGTGTTGTTCTGCATTGTTCGCTGTCAGGGTGTTGTTGTTGTTCGCTGTCAGTGTGATGTTGTGCGCTGTCAGGGTGTGTTGTGGTGTTGTGTGCTGTTCGCTGTCAGGTTGTTGTGTTGTGCGCTGTCAGGGTGTTGTTGTTGTTGTTCGCTGTCAGGGCGTTGTTGTTGTTGTTGTTGTTGTTGTTGTTGTTGTTGTTGTTGTTCGCTGTCAGGGCGTTGTTGTTGTTGTTGTTCGCTGTCAGGGCGTTGTTGTTGTTGTTGTTGTTGTTGTTCGCTGTCAGGGCGTTGTTGTTGTTGTTGTTCGCTGTCAGGGCGTTGTTGTTGTTGTTGTTGTTGTTGTTGTTGTTGTTGTTGTTGTTGTTCGCTGTCAGGGTGTTGTTGTTGTTGTTCGCTGTCAGGGTGTTGTTGTTGTTGTTGTTGTTGTTGTTGTTGTTCGCTGTCAGGGTGTTGTTGTGCGCTGTCAGTGTGTGTTGTTGTTGTTCGCTGTCAGTGTTTGTGTGTTGTTGTTCCCTGTCAGTGTGTGTGTGTGTGTGTGTGTGTTGTTGTGCGCTGTCAGTGTGTTGTGCGCTGTCAGTGTGTTGTTGTGTGCTGTCAGGGTGTTGTTGTTGTTGTTGTTGTTGTTCGCTGTCAGGGTGTTGTTGTGCGCTGTCAGTGTGTGTTGTTGTTGTTCGCTGTCAGTGTTTGTGTGTTGTTGTTCCCTGTCAGTGTGTGTGTGTGTGTGTGTTGTTGTGCGCTGTCAGTGTGTTGTTGTGCGCTGTCAGTGTGTTGTTGTGTGCTGTCAGGGTGTTGTTGTTGTTCGCTGTCAGGGTGTTGTTGTTGTTCGCTGTCAGGGTGTTGTTGTTGTGCGCTGTCTGTGTGTGTGTGTGTGTGTGTGTTGTTGTTGTTGTTGTTCCCTGTCAGTGTGTGTGTGTGTGTGTGTGTTGTTGTGCGCTGTCAGTGTGTTGTGCGCTGTCAGTGTGTTGTGCGCTGTCAGTGTGTTGTTGTTCGCTGTCAGGGTGTGTGTGTTGTTGTTCGCTGTCAGGGTGTGTGTGTTGTTGTTCGCTGTCAGGGTGTGTGTGTGTGTTGTTGTTCGCTGTCAGGGTGTGTGTGTGTGTTGTTGTTCGCTGTCAGGGTGTGTGTGTGTGTTGTTGTTGTTCGCTGTCAGGGTGTGTGTGTGTGTTGTTGTTCGCTGTCAGGGTGTGTGTGTGTGTTGTTGTTCGCTGTCAGGGTGTGTGTGTGTGTTGTTGTTCGCTGTCAGGGTGTGTGTGTGTGTTGTTGTTCGCTGTCAGGGTGTGTGTGTGTGTTGTTGTTGTTGTTGTTGTTAGCTGTCAGGGTGTTGTTGTTGTTGTTGTTGTTGTTGTTGTTAGCTGTCAGGGTGTTGTTGTTGTTCGCTGTCAGGGTGTTGTTGTTGTTGTTCGCTGTCAGGGTGTTGTTGTGCGCTGTCAGGGTGTGTTGTTGTGCGCTGTCAGGGTGTTTGTGTGTTGTTCTGCATTGTTCGCTGTCAGTGTGTTGTGCGCTGTCAGTGTGTGTTGTGGTGTTGTGCGCTGTCAGTGTGTGTTGTGGTATTGTGCGCTGTTCGCTGTCAGGTTGTTGTGTTGTGCGCTGTCAGTGTGTTGTTGTGCGCTGTCAGTGTGTGTGTGTGTGTGTGTGTGTGTGTGTGTGTGTGTGTGTGTGTGTTGTTGTGCGCTGTCAGGGTGTTGTGCGCTGTCAGTGTGTGTTGTTGTTCGCTGTCAGTGTGTGTGTGTTGTTGTTCCCTGTCAGTGTGTGTGTGTGTGTGTGTGTGTGTTGTTGTGCGCTGTCAGTGTGTTGTGCGCTGTCAGTGTGTTGTGCGCTGTCAGGGTGTTGTTGTGCGCTGTCAGGGTGTTGTTGTGCGCTGTCAGGGTGTTTGTGTGTTGTTCTGCGTTGTGCGCTGTCAGTGTGTTGTTCGCTGTCAGGTTGTTGTGTTGTGCGCTGTCAGTGTGTTGTTGTGCGCTGTCAGTGTGTTTGTGTGTTGTTCTGCATTGTTCGCTGTCAGGGTGTTGTGCGCTGTCAGTGTGTGTTGTTGTTCGCTGTCAGTGTGTGTGTGTGTTGTTGTTCCCTGTCAGTGTGTGTGTGTTGTTGTGCGCTGTCAGTGTGTTGTTGTGCGCTGTCAGTGTGTGTGTTGTGCGCTGTCAGTGTGTGTGTTGTGCGCTGTCAGTGTGTTGTTGTTGTTCGCTGTCAGTGTGATGTTGTGCGCTGTCAGGGTGTTGTGTTGTGCGGTGTCAGGGTGTTTGTGTGTGTTGTTCGCTGTCAGGGTGTGTTTGTGTTGTTCTGCGTTGTTCGCTGTCAGTGTGTTGTTCGCTGTCAGTGTGTGTTGTGGTGTTGTGCGCTGTTCGCTGTCAGGTTGTTGTGTTGTGCGCGGTCAGTGTGTTGTTGTGCGTTGTCAGGGTGTTGTGCGCTGTCAGTGTGTGTTGTTGTTGTTGTTGTTGTTGTTGTTGTTGTTGTTCGCTGTCAGGGTGTATGTGTTGTTGTTCGCTGTCAGAGTGTGTGTGTGTGTGTGTTGTTGTTCGCTGTCAGGGTGTTGTTGTTCGCTGTCAGGGTGTGTGTGTGTGTGTTGTTCGCTGTCAGGGTGTGTTGTTGTTAGCTGTCAGTGTGTGTGTGTGTGTGTGTTGTTGTTGTTGTTGTTGTTGTTGTTGTTGTTGTTGTTGTTGTTGTTGTTGTTGTTGTTGTTGTTGTTGTTGTTGTTGTTGTTGTTGTTGTTCGCTGTCAGGGTGTGTTGTTGTGCGCTGTCAGGGTGTGTGTGTTGTTGTTCGCTGTCAGGGTGTGTGTGTGTGTTGTTGTTCGCTGTCAGGGTGTT